>NC_085098.1:3636131-3731131 GCF_963422355.1 Corticium candelabrum | reverse complement strand
GTAAAACGCTTCAACTTAGTAACGTTTTCAATAAGAGTCTCTAGTGCACTGTACTCGCTTGTAAATAGACGTAGCGTAGGATGGTAATAAACTGATCAATTAATTAATCATAATAAGTAAGTTTGATACTTTATGTATTAATGTATTTTTCAACATATTGTTTAGCGTAATGGTGTATACGTAAGATATGAACAGCAACGTCGATTTTCCATGAACAAATGTGATATATGTATGGCTATCGGAAGGTTCTTTGAAAAACAGTTGCCAAAGATCATCACGTCTGATGTTTTGATTAAGCTTCTTGAACGTGATTTGGACAATGGGATGGGAACCGTATTACAAGTGCCAGTAAAAGTAGGTATCCAAGAAATGATTCGCATCGCGAAATTCTATTACGACCCTCGTGACATTTGTGAAGTCAATTACTTTTGCCCGAGAGAGAACAACAAACAACGACGATCGGCGACACTAAGTGATCAAGCCTCAATTACAAGCACCGTTTGTAAAGTATTTGCAAAGTATACGCAAAAAATGTCAATTTTATTGAAGCTGATCACTGGAAAGGACTGTGACTTACAGCCACCAGAACAAAAGCAAGAATGTTACGACGTCGTAGAGTCCATAAATGACAAAACGAAGCAGCCAAGTTGGTCGTTAAGAAAACTACACGACATCTGCAAGAGTTATGGTTTCCCATTTTATTCTCGTGCAAGATCACTAATAGGCAAAGCGTCTCTAGTAAGAAAATCCATTTTTGTTTATCGTTGTTTTGCTTGGTTAACATTACGTTTGTACTATAAGTATTTCTAATAGATTACTAAAAATGTGTTTTAAAACTTCGTTTTTATTATTAGAATCATTCTGTGTCTAATGACTTTGCTTCATCTGCTGCTGACGAAAAGACTATGTTCAACTGATCCATGGCTATGAATTTACTTTACATGGAACAAAATTTATTACTGGCTGCTGTACTCTCATATGTGCAAACAATTATCGACAAATTTAGATTGTTGTTGCTTTTTGTTGCTTTGCTGTTATGTAACGTTTTAGATTAGATGTTGTTTGTGATAAAGAATATGTAAAATTATGACAGTGCTGAAATAGCATAGAATTTGCGTAATCTTCTAATAAAAACTATTTAAGTATAAGCAAGTGTATGAGTCTGCGCCATTATTAATTCTAGTATAAATCTGCTTGAAAGTGGTGTGGGTGACTGTCACTGTGTGTGTGTGTGTGTGTGTGTGTGTGTGTGTGTGTGTGTGTGTGTGTGTGTGTGTGTGAGAGAGAGAGAGAGAGAGAGAGAGAGAGAGTGTGTGTATGTGTCTGTGTGTGTGTAGGTGTGTAGGCTCGCGTATACTAACCATGCAAGCACACGTTTCTCAGCTGTTGAGTCAAAGCTTTCACACAATCCTGATGTCAGTGTAAGTGTGTGTGATGTTGATACCGCGTAGTAGACAGGTTCTCCACGACTGTATACTAAAACGCGATGTCGTGCATTTAGCTCCTACATGCAAAGCAGTGGCTAGCTTTTTTTGAAATAATAGCGACAGTCTAGTCTTGCTATAGAAACTAGATTGCACCTGACAAGTTCTTTACTTTGTACGCTTTATATGCCTTTTATTGTAGATCCTTTTATTAACTCTGTCTAGATATACAAATATAGAATACCAATGTAGCTGCTAGGAAAGACTGATAGCCTTCGACTTACTTCTTCTGCTAAGTGTCTCTCTAACCTGTACTGCACCATATAGCTAATGGCACTAGTGTTTGACTTTCAGAAATTAACGTTTTGCTGTATTGTAATATTAGTACCACGCGGCTTCCATCTCTCTAACTTGATTCAGTAAATTTTTGATATGAGATCATCTCGGTCGATTGCATGTGGCTTTGTATGGCCAGCCTGCATGTCTAGACAGGCAAAGTGTTTCGTGTCGTTGTGAAGAAGACTTCAGTGATTAACACCAAAATCGTCTTGTTGAGTATTTTGTTTGCGGCAAGTACTGTGTCGGTGGTCAACTCTCTGCCTAAAGCCTTCAACAAAACAGCAAAGTTGCACGCACGCACGCACGCACGCACGCACGCACGCACGCACGCAAGCACACACACACGCACGCACGCGCACACACACACACACACACACACACACACACACACACACACACACACACACACGGTATGTGCTGAGTTATGTATAGTAAAGTACCAGTACTTTGTAAACTGTTGTGATAATTTGCTTTCTCGATGTATTTTTCTTTAGTTTACTGGCACATACGTGAGGTATGAACAACAACGTCGATTTTCCTTGAACAAATATGATATATGTATATCTGCACTCACATATATTAATTAAACGACTGCTAGAAAAAGGCGAATCACTTTTAATTAAGTTAAGGTTCTCCCTAACTTTAGCTAAGCAAAACCTCATATAACAAAATTTCGACTATACTACAAGTACCCATGAAGTTGTATATATTATCGAGAGGCAGTACAAAGCTCATGCAAGCAATTGCAGCCAGAAATGAGAAAGATTCAGAGCTGATCATTGCAACAGACTGTGACCACAAGTATATGTTTTCTCGCTGTAGAGTCCTTGTTAGATGGCAAAATGAAAAAGTCGAGCTTTTATATGAGAAAACTACACGACATCTGCAGAGATTTTTGTTTTACTATATGTTGGTCTCGCGTAAGATCATATCACCTTTAAGTCAGATAGTTGTGTGTGTGTGTGTGTGTGTGTGTGTGTGTGTGTGTGTGTGTGTGTGTGTGTGTGTGTGTGTGTGCGCGCGCGCGCGCGCGCGCGCGCGCGTTATGTGTACGCATGCGCGTATGTGTGTGCGTGCCTGAGCTAGCCTGTGACAACTATTAATTAATATTGTAGATACCCTATTAGTTTCTATTAAAATCTACATCAAAAATACATAACCTTAATATTTCATCTAACATTCTACTAGTTCCTAACGTCGTCTTCACCTACAAGATTGCTACCCTGCTCAAAGTCACCACTCGGCATCTACACTCCAACTTGACAATAGCTTTCAACAGACACAGAGATTAATTACACGACTGTTCAGTGCAACAGCAATTCTAAGTGGATAATTTATTGTTACTTTTAGGTGCGTAATTAATTAAGGAACATCGAAAGCATGCACATTTCAGATTGATCAAAGCATCTAGACAGTTGCAACAACAATGAACTTTATGCCTTAACAATTTACTCACTCCAAAAGAAGCACAGAACCGTACAAGTACGTCTGCACCATGCTTAGGCGGATAGAGGTAAGGAGTCCTGGGAGTCCGGATCCCCTCTTCTTCAAAGACACGCCCACCTCAGTAGCAATCTATAAATCGAGGGCTTCTAGTCCCCTAAAACACGACTTTTAACCACTGTAAACAAAATAAACGTACCTTATTGTTTTGATAGATGCTTAATTCGTTCAATTCTAAACAAATATATCTATAATTATATCTACTGAATTATGTTAAGAAATTAACCCTAAGACATATTGAAGTGAGTTTGCTGGTTCCGTAGGTCACATACAGACTTAGCTGCTATGGGCGTGGCTAATAATACAACTGGACTCTCTTTTTCGAAAAATTCCGTATCTGGGTCTGCCATGTAGTTGCCAATCACGTGAGTATGTAACAGCTGCACGAAATCTCACTGTGGGCACATATGCAAACTCAAAAATCGTGTTCGTTTCGTGTTCCCACAATGTACAATAAGGCATTACGATAGCAATCGGTAACTCAGTATTGCTCAGTGTTTAGTTGCTGCAATAGAAGCTAACTTTCAAGATATAAATACCATCGAAAACAGATAACGCAACGGAGTGTGTGAACACCACACTTACTGAGTCCATAATTTATGCAATAACGAAATTTTAACAAGACGCCTGGAGGACACATTACCGACTTTCGCGAACTCTAGAGAAAGATTCACAACCATCTTTCATCACACAATGTTTTCTATCTATTTAAGCCAACTCGTTCAGAGTCTCTTCTTCAGTTGTCGTCGAGCTTGTGATCATTGAGCTTCTCAACTAGATCTCTACAAGAGAATCTAAGGAGTCATCAGAGAAAAAGTCGAGGCCAGATGAGACACTTTGTGAGGGCAGCCGTCGTTGTGCTTGCATTCGTTTGCATGGCAACGAAACCATCTGTCGAAGCATCACTAAACAACTATGTTGACAACTTCAAACTGGAAGATTTTTTAAATTTTGTTAACAAGACAAAGGTACACATGCGTACTAATTAGCTAATTAATTGTCACAATTTAATTGAATAGTTGCAGTTTTCTATTGTTTTTCGCAAATCTTGCTTAACATTAATACATTAAAAATGCATAATTTACTTGAATGACATTAACGTATATTAAATTTTTGTTAAACTAATTATTTTGCAACAAATTGCATAATAAATTATTTTTACTCTGCTTGCATATACTGTTGTTTTGACGTTGCCTATGGTTGTGCATTGCATTGATTAGTAACAACAGAAATACAAGACAAAATATATACAGTTGTTTTAAAGTTTCACGTCAATGTAAAATTATAATTACAAAACATTTTGTTTTCTAAATAAAAATTAACTTATAAAATTTAATTTAATTAGGTTATGGTCACGTAACGTGTAACCAGTCACGTGCGCGTATTGAGATGGTGTACAGTATATGACGTACTGTACTGTAGTGTACGTCAAGTGTGCAACAAGTCACTTATATAATATACTTATACAAGTCACGTGACTATGGTATAAATAATTTATCGTATAATTACTGTATGGTGACCTATACTTATAATCGTTTGTTTAATAAATAAATAAATAAATAAATAAAATATATATTAAATATATTATTTATTATATATAATATATTTATTATATTTAATATATAATATATTATATATTAAAAATAAATATATTTCTAACTATCCTTTACAATTTAAATAAAAATAGTTGGGAAAGCGTATAGCAAATTGTTCTTTTAATAAAAATAGTTTATTTGCACATCTATAAATACACAAACGTATAAAAATAGAATTTATCTATAAATGTATGTTTATAGTCGTTTTCTGAAGCTGAAATGGCACGAAGAGGAATGAGCGGAGATACATCGGTTTGCAAAACCTGTAAGACAGTTGCGAGAGGATACTTATGGTTTGCTCGATCTGCGACAACTAGTCGGTCGACGAAAGAGACATTCGTTGAATTGTGTCAAAGTGTGCCTTCTTCTCTCCGAAAACGATGCCTGACGCTTCTAGAGAATACCGCTGGGAACGTACAAGAGCTTCTAGGAAGCATAATCAACGAAAACGTACTTTGCGAGAATGTGTGTGGCAAACGCACTTAATTATGTTTGCAAACAAGAGTGACAAATTTGAACTGGTTTTGCTAGTTGGTAGTAGATGCATGTGTAGTATACAATTGTGTGTGTGTGTGTGTGTGTGTGTGTGTGTGTGTGTGTGTGTGTGTGCGCGCGCGCGCACGTGTTGTCGTACAGATAAATTGGATGTTGTCACTGCAAAGTTGTCGCTTCCAAATTAGTATAATAATTTTTCTTGCTACATTACAATCATATTCGACGCGTTCTGTTGTTGCATGCGATTGTCGTTGGACTGTTTAAACTTAATTGACGTCAAGCTAGATGCATAAATAAAAATTTATTTTCTACTAAAATTTAGTTTAAATATGTAAATGTTACATATTTAATGTTACATATTCATGTTTACTATGTTAGACATATGTTTAACATGTAACTTAGTTAATTTAAAAATTTTTAAATTTGTAAATTTTTACATTTTTAAATATTGAACTACAGCAGTAACTATGGCTCTGTTTTACACAAGCCTTCCGAAAACCAAGGTAAAATTGTAGTAATAAAAGTATTACAAATTTAGACAATTAATTAATATATTCTATTACTGTAATTGTTGTCTAGTTAGCTATTTTGTTGCTAAAGTACACGTAAAATTGATTGATAGAAATTAGCTTTTAATTAATTGTGCATAAAAATAAAATTTAAAAATATATGTTATTTAATTTAATTTTAATTTAAAGCAACTTGTGTTAGTTAATAAATGAATTCTAAAATAAAAAATAGCAAGAATTGTAAATAATTTAGAGTGTAGCTAGTTTTAGTTTCAAGTGATAGAAGAAACGCTGCGATAAAACGTCATGCAATAGACTTCACACGACCAAAGATCTGTACGATCGAAAACTGAGTGCACGTATTGAGAGTACTAAGCCACGAATCAACGAGAACGCAGATCTTCGTGTACTGTACGGCCCCGATTCAAGACCGTATAGCCTCAGAGTTTCGTTGTTCGAATGCCATTATGATTTCCAACCTTACCGTGTATATATTTAGATCATCGTAAAGGCAAATGAACGAAAGCGTTGTAAACAAACTCATCCACTTTGCATTTCATATAAAAGTTTTGCAATATTACTTTCGTGACTTCAAATCACGTGATCTTTTTCAACTATCTTCCGGCTGGAAGGTGCATGGAAAGCCTTTCCAGACTAGACTACATAAGAGAAAGTTCACTCTCATTAGCTAATTTCCTTTAAATTTTTCTTTCTAGAAAGTGCTAATCAAATACACCCAAAGCAAATTTAGACCACGTTCTATTCTAGTTTACACGTTTACAGAAGCTGAAATTGTAATATCTATGTTGCATCAATACATTTTTAGGCATTTCTAAACAATTCATTAATTAACTTTGGCATACTTTCTCCTTCCAAGTTTCAGCTTTGTGTTCTAGTATCAAACTTATCTAGATTTTGGACATAGTTTCGTCCATTAAGAGTGTCACTTTGTTAATCAAATTGACTTTAATTACTGAAAGACACAACGTCGACGTAATCTCGATGTTGAAAACCGATTGTTCTAATGCTACAAGGGCTTCCATTGACATGTACATGAAAGTCTCTAAAGTACACAATCGTAAACGGATTTCTTGCCAATGCAAAGCTTGTCTTATGAATTTACTGGCGCACGCATTAGTTATAATGTGCACTTTGTTCTGCTCGCTCTAGATAACCCGTGAACACGTGACCTGCAAACGCCATTACTTGATTAGACTGTTAGTTAAGCGTGTGATACTGAATATAACACTGAAAATGATATTGTATGAAACTGCCAGTTAATGCATGTTTCCACATATCCGTGAATCCGTCAAACGTTGTGTTGTAATCACCATTTCAACATGCACGCGTGTCTTTCATCTATTTCAGCCGCAGCAAGCTCGCATGTGCTTCATTTGCTGCTGTGCAGGAAGACAGGTGTGAGTCGCCCAAGACAGCAGCGTAGAGGTGCAGCAAATACAAGACAAAGAGCATCATGAACACAAAACTCTTTGTCATTCTCATCGGACTTGGAACAACAGCTACTTCTTCTCCAACTGCGAAACGAGTGCTTCCGTTTCCAGATGAAAAGCCACTGTTTCCGTTCAAACTTCATGTAAGAAGACATTGACACACTCATAGCTAACGAGAACACAAGTATACCAAGTAAAAGTTGGTGTTTTCCAACTGGTTCATTTTATCGTTGTCTCTAGTTAAAAACTTGTATTTTAACTTTGAGTTAAGCAATTACACTTAGTTTTACGTTTTTCTATACTCTACACTATATCTGTTCTCTCGTAGCGTGCAGGACTTCTAAAGTGACCAACCTCAGGCTGATAGGGTTGCCTGTAGAAATATAATTGTGATCATGATCAATTTTATATTTATATCTCTAGATATCTATCTATCTAACTCGTGTCTCGTCTGTCTTCAAAGATGTATATACTATTTAACCATTTACTGTGCATGCATTTTATAGAGTGAGAGAGAAAAGCAGTCTATATCTAACGATACTGACAGTAAACTTGCTCAATACAAATTGAAATTATTTGTAGATCGTGATAACGAACACTCTGTTGCAACGACCGATCGCACACTTTCAAAAAATTATAGACAATTTTTATTGCTTAATCTGTTAAAGGCGTAAACGCACAATCTGGTTACAACAACGAAAATTGCTACATCACACAGTTTAAAATTTATAACTTATAATTATCAGGAGCGGGGCTGGTAAGTGGAGGGACGACAGAGGCTCGGGCATTTCCAACTTTGAGTACAACGTTTATTTCTGTAAGCAAACTATACCCTCGTAGTTCATGTACTCCGATGCCCTTTCATGTTCAGCCCCATTTTGCAAGTCGCTCCACCCCCTGACTTTAATTACTCAATATGTTGATGTTGATAATGTACAATCTGTTACAACAATCGAATTAGCAAATTCCGCGGTCTCAAAATTTCACTATCGATCATTAGCAAACGCATTTTCGTCAATCTCATTGAATTATTTTTGTGCAGACACCCAGCCTCGACACACGTTCCGTCCCGGGAAGCTGCAGCCTCTGCAATACGTTGATCAAAGGGGTCGACGTGATCATCAAGGACGAACGAGACGAACGAGCCGTCAGCAAGGTCCTGGAGGAGACTTGCGAGACGTTTCACAATATACTCGTCGCGCCGTGCAAGTTGCTCATCCAGTCGATCTCCGAGAAAATCGTCAATGACGTTGATCTCGACCACGTCTGCTCCGATCTCGGATTCTGCTCGTCGTGGTGGACGACGAGAAACGTGAAGGACACGGTCAACTGTACGGCGTGCGAGTTCACGGTCAAGTCGCTGCAGACGACGGCAGCTAAGCGACAGACCCGTGGCTTCGATCCGAGCGTTTTGCAACCGATATGTAATCATCTTCCGGGTCCTGCAGGAGCGATCTGCAGTGGCGTCACACACTGGATCGGTCGGGACCGATCGAGAAGGTCGAATTTTGTTGCAAGGAATGCACGAGACGTGTGTGCGGGTTTTGATCCCAAACTCTGCAGCATTGCTGAGAGAACGAAAGAATCCTTGGTATGTTTAGACTTAATTATTGCGGTGGAGGCCAACATTTGTTGTTTTTCGTCTGAGACTTTTCTTCAAGTGCATGACATGGAAGCGTGCGTTATCTCACACAAAATATGCACGCACGCACACATGCACACACGCACGGCGCACACAGCACATGCACACACACACACACACACACACACACACACACACACACACACGCACACACACACAAACAAACAAGCAAACACACACACACACACACACACACACACACACACACACACACACACAAACACACGCACAAACACACACACAAACACACACACACACACACACACACACACACACACACACACACACACACACACACACACACACACACACGGGAGCAACATCGTCTAATGGTAACAACAGGATAAACATTTTTAAACGGTAATAATAATAATTAACCGACAGACAACACTAATGATTTTATAGAAGCGTTTTTCAAAGGAGCTGATGCAGATGCATTTTAAATTATTTTAACTAAAAACCGACATTTGTGGCATAATTAGAAACTAACGTATGTACAAGCACAATGCGTAACAATGGCGATAAGGCCAACTAGAAACGGCTCCAAAAGAACATGCGCGCAAGCCTAATATGCAGCGAATGGTGGTCTAGAGTAATCGACGTCTAGATAATTCAAAATGTCTTTGTTTACTTTTTTCAAGCCGCTATGCAATGCCTGCGAGATGTTAATGTCGATGCTCGAAGAGATTATTTCAAGACAGAAGACGATGGAAGGAATCAAAGAGGAAGTGAAACAAAGTTGTTCCCGTATGCCCGGATATACGGCCGAAATGTGCGACGATATTGTGAACGGGTACGAGCCGCTTCTCGCCAAGTTCGTCGCCAAGGAGATTGGCAAAAACGAGGCGTGCAAAGAACTAAAGATTTGCAGCTTCGAGAACAAATAGAGCGACGAAACTAAAAAAATCACGTGATAGTCGCTAAAAGGACACGTTGCATGAAAGTGGCTATTAGCTAATTAGAGATAGGAGAGATCTCTTAGGTAGATGATACTCGCGTGCGTGACTTGGTGATAGTAGTCAAGTATGAATCTGTTTATTGTGTTGATGTAAACGACTTGTTGAACAATATAGATAGATAAAAGCAACAAAAATAGAATAGAAAAGAAAATTATTGACAATTTGTTCATGATCCAGTGGCGTAGCCAGGCACGGGTAAAAATTATGAGCTTGACACTCGGTGGCCTTCTCTAGTTTATTGGCAAATGCTGGGCATGCAGTACAGTAAATGGTTTGTGCGCTAAGTGCATGGATCTGTGCAACCTGTAACAACGACAGCTATAAGAAGTAGCCTAGCCTCCGAATTTTCTTATAGTTAAAGCATTGCCGTATCCGTGATAAGATTATCCTGGCATGTGTCTAAAACAGGCTATGAAACGGCACTGATTCAAAGCAGCAAAAGCCGTCACGAAAGACTATTCGTAAGGTCACACTTAAATCATTTTGGCCAATTAAAAGGTAAGCGTTCTTTGTTGGTGACTTCCATCTTCTAGAGACAGATAGAGTACACGCAAAATTGTCGATGTCAACTAAACAGCATGGTCGATACCAAAAAATCCTGCACTAAAATTATAGTATACCGAGCAAAGCGGAAAAACGCTCTCGTATACATTGCACATGCATAACTGCCTCTATAGATATTAAGTCTTGCAAAAGCTTAGAAATGCCTTAGGCAAAATCAAAAGGTTAGTTTGAAGTCGCCAAAGTTACTGCTAAGCTGGTGGTATCTCTGCTATCGTTATTCGAGGCACGGAGTTCTAGCCAAAGTGAACATCTGCCACACCGGAACCGGAACATTTCCCAACATGAAACCAACTCTGACGTCACCTGCTGGAATGTTCTCACAGTAACTTTTAATTTGTCTGTGACGATGAATGTTGTTATTTGCACGAGTATAAAATATACTACGTCAATTGTCATGGGTCCTGTACACTCTTGATCATTAAATGTCAAAACCAACGAAAACAACAATTTGCAAAATAGATACGCAGATTTCCCGCATATGACACGTGCAGTGCAGTGTGTCCGTTCTTTTTTCTGAAATCGACATTCCTACGTAATATGATACTAAGTAATATGACAAATGCATGACAATGTAAGCATCCATAAAGAGCAATGGTGTAGTAAAAATCTACCTGAATAAGTTCGGAGTTTTTGTCATCCTCTCTTTTCCGAACGCAATGCTTTCAGTTTTTAGTAGCTGTGTCGCCTTTCCTTTTTCTCCTCTCTCTCCCAATCTCCTTTCCGTCTTTTATTCCCATAGCTCGTTTTGGTCATTTTGCCACTTGCACCTTCTTCTCCTTGAGCTCCCGTTTCGCCACGATCATCTTTCTCACCTTGTGTTCCATCTACTAGTTACACAGTAGATAGAGAGTACTTTAAATGTAACAGAAACTTTTGTCTGACACACTAGTGTTAGTGCATCATTTAATTAATTAATTAAACAAGTTGTAAAAAGAAATAAAATGAAAAATAAGAAATAAATATTCCTACGTTATCTGAAGTACTCTTTGTTGCTTGAGCTGCTACTGACAACAGCAAAGAAACGAAAACCGCAGCGGCTGATGTGCACAGATGTCAGCATCACTAGCTCTCTCAACTGCTTTGGCTCTTCTCAACTGACTGTCAATCCAAGTGAACTGCGCTTGCTTGTATATCTGGGTGTTTGTCGGCATGTGCTAAAAAGCAATCCTCCAGTTAACGTCATACTAATATATCCAGCTCATTCCTTAGGTCAAGCGTCTTTCTAATCATTTCTGGTAAAGTCTTGCTTGTTTACAGCTAAATGTTTGGTGTTGCCAAGTGCGTGATAAGTATGACGTCCTTAGATAAACTTGTACGTATAAAGTAGTTTATTGTTTTAGCGGTTGTTTGCAAACGTCATCTAGACCAGTTGTTTGTGCTGATATCTGCTAAGTTGAGGAGTCAATGTAGCATATCATTTGCATCTCCAACTAGATATAGAACTGAAATCCGGACCAGCTTGCCTACCATTAAGTGCTTCTTTAGCTAATTACTGCCAATCTGAGTAGACTCTATATATTTATCGCGTAGTGTGATATTTTGATCGTCAAGAAATGCGAGATGAGTTCTGGTCAGACACAACTTGTCGTTTTGCCTTTCGTCGTGCAACTAATTAGTCTGCGCGGTGTGATCCGCGATTGGAAATCCCCATAGCACGTGAGCGTATGTAAAGTTGCAAAGATACACAAACGCATATTTTCTAACAATTAATGTAGAGATTTGGTCGTTTTCAAAAAGGTTACTGCCGAGGAACGTCGCTAGGAAACCAGTAGCGTCGCTACTAACATTATTTGCCTTTGCAGACAAGCTTCGAACGACTTCAAAATAATAGGAATTACCTTAAACTCTAAATGATATTACAAATTCGTGTCTGAAATAACAGTAACGTAAGAAACCGTCTGTCGGTTAGAGTTCAATTGGAAGAAATCTGCCTGAGCCCAACTGCAACATATTATTCCCAGCATCAATATATTAGAAGTGTGGCTTGTATAGTTCAGATACATTCAGAGACATTTACAATTTCAAATAGTATATGTGTCGTTTATCGTCAAAATGCCGATGGTTTAATAATAAAACAGCCATCACGATTGCATATTGATACAAATTAGTTAAGTTACAGCTATCTAAAATATCTGTCAAGGATGTTGGAAATACCGTCTGCTGAATATTTTAAAATTATATAGTGGAAGTTATTGTACTAGACTTTAAATACGAACGCATTTTTTAGTTGCTATAAACAAGACCTTGTAACATACACTATTTGTTATAGCTATTGCAGACAATTAGTTAATGCAGCATTTTGATAGCACTCCTAGCAAGCATTAATTTGTAACATTTCTGATGTTGGCTGATTATATAGTTTGAACTGCTAGTTATTGTCAAAGTAATACGTATCTTACGATTTAATGTACAAAAAACATGTTACAAGACAGTGTGACAACAATCATAACGAACGCTCTTAGTCATGACAAACTCTCTTTTATTGTCTTACTAATTATAGAAATGTAGAGCTTCTGGAAAACCTCCAGAATTCGAGAACCTACCGTTGTTGATTTGCGTATCATCTGCAAAAGCACGTTATAAGGTGGAACCAGTTCTCTAGACAGACCAATCCCATGACTCTTTACTTGCTCCACTAGCTCGTGTTTAGTGCAAGTAGTCCGCCTTGGCTCCGCGGAGATACGGGATCTTGATTGAGAGTGACGGTATCGTATACGGGAGTTAGTGGTACCGCATCCGGGATATGAAGGACATGCAAAATCTATAGCAGCACTTTTGTTTAGAATTATGGGCGGGATCCTCGGTTCTGCATTTGAGGTTTTGCAATCATGATATATTAATACATATTTGGATTGCCCACAAGAATCTGGTGCAAACGACATACAGCTATGAACAACTCGAGATGCACGAACACACAGATAAAAATCACAAGACAATTTTACAAAAATATAAAGATAAATAAAATAAAAACAGCAATTGTTTTATGGAATGGATTTACTCTAGAGGTTAAAAGGTTTGACTATTCAAGCGATCAGTTATAGCAAAATCTTAACTCTGCCATACGCCAAACGATTAACGAATTTTGTAAAAGAACAGCTAAGCAACAGTCTTTCTTCAGTCTTCAAAGCTAAGCTCCTTTACTAACCACATAATATTATGTTGTACGATTCGCATGTTCCAACGGTTTTTAGCTTGAAAACGTATCAAATTGGTAATAGTTTTTGCATTTGGTTTTGCAATCTTTTTTTGCAATATTTAGTGGTCTTCTTTTCCTTATTTTTACAGCTGTATTTGATTCATTTTGCTTGGTATTCTTTACCTGTCGTCTCTGGTCACGGTTTGACATTCGAATAATTATTGTGATCCAGAACAAAAGTGTTACTGTATTGTCTTGAACTTGGTATTTAATGTCTTTCTGCAACTGGAGCTTTGCTTTGCAAATGGAAATTACCACAAAACTTAATTTATCTTTAAGTTTGATTAATTAAACAACGGTTCTTAATATACTGTTCGACCTTGCCCTACTTGTCGTCTCAGCGGGTACAAATTGTCAGTGTTAAGAAATACAAATGCGAAGCATTCTGAAAGAAAACAAACTACAATAGATGTTTATAGTTACCCGGATATTAGCTGATCTGGTTTCCAACTTTTCATTCAAACATTTCTGTTATTACAAAACGTCTGTTTCACAGCAAGAAAATGATGTTTTGTAAAAAGTAAGTTACAGAACTTGCTACCCCGTAGACATATAAATGACAAGTACTGCAGTTATATTTCAAATGCTGCATGCATGTTGCGTTGTTCTCACAACATTGCGTACCATATCCTCCTCTACAACACATACGTTTAACTCTACTTTTTAAATTGAAACTAATCGTATTTGCTTGATAGAACCAAATGATCAATCATAGCTAGAAACCAACCAATCGATAATCAAACACACGTATCATGCAAGTCTCCACAATCTTCAAGTTCAATTACAAAGACATTCAAGACATCTGCTCACATATGTCACGGATTTCGCAAATAGCGCCTTCTTTTATATGTGCAACGTAACGATCAAAGTCATTACACTGCGTTTTGATCTTTGGTTTGCATTTGACTTCACGTTCCTTTTCACATAAATGACGGTCATTTTTGTTCTTGTACTTTAAACACGGTTTCTTAATACATGTCTCTTTCAGCTGTGCCCGGCATTCAGCACTTGTCTTTTCCGGCCACGGCTCAACCAGAGAGTTGTGATCAAGAATTAGCTTATAACCATCTATTCCCTGGATGTGATATTCTTTGCCCTGTTCTAACAGAAACTCTTTTTGGCAAATGGCAAGTAGCCACAGACTTAGTTTATCACCCGGTCTCACATGATAACTTCCAGGTTTTAAAATCTAGACAGCAGTAATTTATTAAAATTTAATTTACAAAAACGCAAGTTTACATGACATGTAAACACAGACTTACGTCTACAATTTTGACTTTATACTGCATCCATCCGTTGCTGTAAACTGCTTTTATCACTCGAACTCTGTAGACGTAATGATGGAAAATACAAGCGTTACACAGTCTGTTATGAATCGTCTCAAGTTTGGGACATCGACCTACATTGAAAACATTACGCGATAAGTGTAAATATAAATAGAAATATTTGTTAGCTTTGTACCTCCTCCGCATACACAGACTGGCTGATCTTTGTTTGTTGCTATCATCACAAAGCAATGAGAGTTCCGAATGTCCATTATCTAATGTGTAAAACTGAGTGCATTCCTCAGCTTAATTGATAAACAGATTATGTTACTAAACAAAATACGCATTGTTCTGCAAATATTTGGGTTATACATGGCTCGTCGTAGTCATAAGCTCTAATGCTAACAGGCAAAGAATGAACTACTTCAAACTCTCTGTGAGCCCAAAATTTGATGCATGTATCTTTGTCGTTGCAGAGCTGCCATAGAATAAATTCATATATTCTTGACGTAGCTGTATTGTAAAATGTGGTAAACCTTTTCAAAGTAAAACATAACTGATTTATCAGTAATTTCATATTTATCCAATTTCAGGCTTTTCCCTTTAGCCAACAGTATCTGCAACACCAAAACAGACACGACATAAACTTGCAAACGGACGAATGCCTTACATCTCTAAGACAAAGAGGATTTTCTCTATATTCCGATTCACACGCGCGGTATCCTGTAGGCATCTCTAGTTCAACTACAGCCATGTTTGTGCAATTATTTCCCAAATATCTCAAATTGATGAAAACAACAATTAGAACTTCTATATCAACCTTTGTCATAGGCAATTTACTCTGCACAAAACTGAATTTCTGCTCCTTTAGATTCTTTGTTTACATAGCCTTGAACGCTGAGATTAAATGCACACTGCTCGAATTCAGTCTCAGGAATGTTGTACTCGACATGAATCTGATCAAACACAGACACAATACATGAGACGTTTGAACTAATATCATCAGTGTATTTCACCATAGCTTGTCCCAAGCCAGTGCCGCAAGTTTCCACTTTGTAGACGTCATTTATTGGAATCTGACTCACCACTCACTTATACGTATATAAGTGTAATGCAATAACATATAAAATTGTTTCACCTGAACGCGCTGTGTGAGTGCAGCATTTTCAGCGTTGATAGTAAAATTTCGAACAACCCTATTTTTATTCAAGCTGGTCACTGTCACGCAGAGATCTGGAGGATGCCTAACAGTCACGTTGCATCCAGCGGCAAACTTCGCCAGAGCGTTCAAAGCCACAACAGTATCCTAAATCGTCATAGTTACAAATTGGCACAAAAGATTCATTGAAATATGTAAAGACTGTATTACTTGAGTTGATATAAAAGTACCCTGTGAGTTCCTTACGCTGTTGAGCCATTTGCCAACTGATGCTGCGCATTGGCAGTCAGACACATCGAGACAGGCTTCAAGAACGTAAGAAGTCATTTCTACAGAGATAGCTGAAGGTTGGCGTTTATACCAATACGCCTTCCCAACCGACGTGTCAGCTTCCCAGTGTCGGGACCCATCTTCGCCTACACAGACACAAAAGTCTGACGTGGTATTTATAGCATCACGGCTAACCACAAATTGTGACCCTATACCAATCTTTGACTTTTTAAAGAGTTCACGTCGTAGTTTTTGAACAACAGCAAAATCACAAACTCTTTCCCTTTTGCAGATGCCGCAATCAGAATAGTTGCAAGCTTTAAGCAATGCCAGATAAACAACTGCTTGAGCATAAGGTCTCTGTACTCTATTGGCTCGAACTTCATTTAGCATGTAAGTGACAGCAGGACAGACTTTGAGCTACAAAGTAAGAATGCATTTCTTCTTCAAACAAAATTCTGGTCTACATATAAAATCCAAGAATGAGCCTTTACCACCAGCATTGGCCTTTCCTTAGGACTACAACACTCAAGTAAGCTCATAATAGTGTAAGCCGTTATTGACACACCATCCTCCTGAACACCTCCCTAAAATTCAACAAATTTAGGCAACCAACCCGACTGTAACAAGTCGCATACGTACTTACCAACATCTCTCGACTAAACACTGTTCTGGGCTCTAAGATCTTTCCGGAAGCATTTTGACGAGTTCCAAGAAAGTTGATAAGGCCAGAGACAACATTAGGATCGACTTGTATAAATTTTCTTGCACAACACATGGTGCGAAGAACAAATGAACTCAACCAAGTAGACGCTTCAGAATGTTGCCAGATAGCAAATCCTCCAGAATCTTTTTTGCGATATCGTAACTGATATTGGTAACCTGTGCATAACATCAATTCACAGCGGTACAAATCAACTTGAACTGCAATGTATCCTTACTTTGTTTGAGACGAGAAAGATAAGGTATTTCTGAGCCCGGGTTAGTGGAAGCCATAAACGACACAGTTGCACAGTTGGGACCAAAGAGTTTCATATTGGCTTCTCCGTGTGAGCCAGGCAACTTCAGGATATCCTCAATTCCTTGAATATGCTGAAATTTGCTTTCTGTGTGCTCTTCAATTGAGTAGTACTTGCCTGTGTTACCACGAACGATTAACTAAATCATAATATCAATGCCATATAATCCATTCACGTACCAGTAACTCCCAGCCACGCTTTCTCCGAATCAGCGACAAAGTTCTCCGGCGCTCGAACGTAGAAGTAATTGACTTGCGTTCGGTTTTGCTTTGTGTTTGCGCAAGCGCACTTTTCTTCACAAAAATGTATTTCTATTCAAGTACGTTCCGATTTTAATACTAAATGCAATATTACTGCAGAAGAAAAGCAACCTTGCTTTGACGGACACAATTCACAGTTACTACCACTATGAAAAGCTACCGAAAAACTGGCAGATCGCCCGATACAACAATCTTCCCTTGTGATGTTGTCTTTGATAAGATCTACGCAACTGCCCTCTCGAGATACTGACTTGAAACATTTGCCTAATCGCAGATCTACAGTGATAAATTTAGATTAGTGGGCGATACATCTTGACTGTTTAGCTCAATAGTAGCATGCAAAAGTACCTGGTCTCTGGCGAAGACTGCAACCTCCGCTAACATTCATATTAAGACCTAAAAATATACAGTAGATACATTATTGCAACAGTGTTAATTCAACCTGTTTGTTTAGTTGAAGTTGTGCGTGTGTGTGTGTGTGTGTGTGTGTGTGTGTGTGTGTGTGTGTGTGTGTGTGTGACATGTTTGAATACAAAGCTAAAGGCGATTTATACTGTACATGATTTATCGATCTCGTGCGAAAGGCCAAACTGAGATTGGAGAAGGAATGTATGCAGACGATTTAGTTGTTATTGCAAGATCTCCTGGTTGTCTACAACAACCTTTAGACGCTTCACATAAGGCTTGTGCAAATTGGGATATGAGTATATTAGTGTTGAAAAAACTAATGTTCTTAGTGTGGGCAACAAGATAGCTCACATTTCCATTGAAGACCATCACTTACAGAATGTCGATCAATTTTGTGATCTGGGTAGTGTCGTTCACAAGTCTGAAGAATATTGTAAAAAAAACAATAATGGAATTGGTTACAGCCAGTATACAGGATTCAATTGTTGGTGGAAACGGGTGTTTTCCAATAAAATTGTCTATAAAAAGCCATCAAACTGAAAGTTTCCGAACTACTGTTCTGCCAGCTAGTGTTGTTGTATGACTGTGAGACATAATTGGCCTGTGACTCAAGCAAGCATTCGCAAGCTGAACACATGATGTATTAGAAGGATTCCTAGAGTGTCTAAATAACATGAAATAACCAACAAAAAAATCTGGCTACATCAAAAGAAGATCCCATAGAACTGAATTCAATTCTAAATTCAAAGTCGACTTCAGTGGGTGAGACACGTAAGAATGTCAAATAACTGTCCCAAAAGCAACTTCTACACAGTAGACCTAGAAACACACTTCTATGCGGTAAACGTCCAGTTCACGGCTCTCGACAACACTGGGTTGATGTATTTCAGAATGATTTCATTAAAATCGTTGAACTTATCTGTAGATCCACACAATCGCTCGGCTTGGCGATCTATTCTGCAAGCTCTAAAATCATAGAGGGTATAGCTGAAATTCAGTTTTAGATGTGTGTGTGTGTGTGTGTGTGTGTGTGTGTGTGTGTGTGTGTGTGTGTGTGTGTGTGTGTGTGTGTGTGTCTGTGTCTGTGTCTGTGTCTGTGTGTGACAGTGTGTGTGTGTGTTGGTTGGTTTAATTTTTTCTCATTTGCAGACACACCTTGAGGGTCTAGTTCCGCTGCATAACTATAACTCCTTGTAACACCCTCGGGCTACAAAACAAACACAAAATTATACAGATAGATTCCGTATTACATAGAATCACTACCACAACTCGGACATTCTGTATTAGTATATCTCCAGCTGATACAGTAAGCATCTTAACAGCCAGCTCTGCCGTGCCTACTTCAAGAGGCACCAACGGAATAAGTATCGTCATTGTGTCAGACTTTGGAATGTAAGAACAAACAGGTGTAAACTTGTTCCCTATGCCAGAACTTGTGCAAAGACTATTAGTAGAATAATCGTGAATTGAAAAACAAGCCTAGAGTCAGAAAATATATTATGCTGTAAATACAATAGCAAATTATAAATGGCTATATATATATATATATATATATATATATATATACATTCAGTGGGTAATAGTTGTAGTTGGATACAGAACACGCCACTGATACTTGTTCCTGACGCTTCAAAGAGTAAGGTAAGTGACATTTCACATAATGTGGCTTAAAGACGGTGATTTCAATTGGCTCCGACACACAGAATCCAGTAGCACAACACTGAGACAGACCGTAGATTGACCACTCAGTGATAGAGCCAGGAAGTCTTACCACTTTAGTAATTGAAGTTTGATTACTAAAAGATATATGATGATAGATCATGATCAATTAACCACACCTCTATTTTATCTAACCCATTGGTGATACGATAGTATTGGAACCATTTATGTGGTAAAAACCATCTCCACCTCAACCAGAAATGATTTCTAATTGGATAAACGATTGATCGCTTTCTCCTGACATCTACAATAATATGTATTTTTAGTGTGAGTAAAACAATAGCAAATTTCGTAATAACTTCTCATGCAACACCGGTGCCAATCAAAAGCATCGTGTGCGGTCTTGGCAGTGCTGATTAGTTCTGATTTTCCACTAAGTTGCTTTCGGTACTCTGCAGCACAAAACTTTATCTTGTCTGCAATGTCAATAAATTTCATAGTTGAAATTTCATTGGCCACCTTGGAACATTGATCTAAGAAATAGTAAATCCTAAACGACATTTACAGTACAGGGCCTAAAGAAACAAAATTTAGTGTTAACCTGATACTATAGATCGCTTTTGTCGGTTGCTTACACATTGATCATCTAAAACAAATGATATTGCAACGCACCTTCTCGCTAGTGAAATGATCGTTAGACGCACCATCTCTCAAACAGACTTTTGAACACGACTGTGTGCAACAACTGCATTGCGGATTAAAGTTTGTGCCTGAAATTGCTGTCAATCCAACAACCTAAAAGCAAATACGCCACCTTTATTAAAGCTAAAATAGAGTGTATACTCACATTCTAGTACACCTGAAACGTTTGACTTAATTAGCATATGCAATAACATATAAATACAATATCTTGAAAATACATTTATGCTAAAAGCTGCTGTAAAAAGGAAAATTATTGCATACTGGCATTATTTAATCTAATACTTACGTCAAATATTCCGTCTGAGCTTGCAACTGTGCGACCACACGAAGTTGAACATTTATTCAAAGCTTCAAACATCTGCTCAATAACTTAGCCATCAGCGATTGTCCATACTCACCATAACACGTCTCACCTCATCTCTTGAAAACTTGTTTTCACTATTAATAGTGGAGACACGTTTGTCGACAGCTAACAGCACAACATCAGAGTTTGGACATGCCACATTGATGTTCAGTGTCAGGTCGCTGCCAGGGTTAACCTCTTTGCTACCCACAATCTCAAGAGAAATCTAAAATATCCATTTTAGCTTAGTAAAAGTTTAAAAACACAATCTCTTCTACCTCATTGCCGCAAGCCTTCTCTGTCTCAGCGCAAGCAAAGTCAGAAATGACATGACTTCCACCTCCGCATCGATCAATATAGTATACAATAACGCAAAATCGATTGGCCAACTGAGGCGTTATGACAACTTGGAAAGTGGTGACAATGTCTCTCTCTGTTTGGACATGCTGTGAGGACTGAATGCGTCCTCTGGCAACAACAACCGCTGTGATATGCAACTGAGAAAATTGAATAAACTAATTAATTAAAAGGAAATGCAGTTAGGCAAAACCTCTTACTATTCTGTTGTCACAGCTGGTCTTAGTAATCTCAAAATCACCATAATCACCAACCTAATAAATAATATATATTATACAATATAAAACAGAATTAAATAAACAATTAGACATACCACATTGTAATATCCATTAACATTGTATAACAAATTGCATCTACGTCTACAATATTTTATTAATTGTTTTAATAATTTATTTATATATAGCAAATTTTGGGCTATTAGTATAAAACGTTTAATATAATATATTACGCGATATCACAAACCATGGGATTAACATGCAACTTCTATGATTTAAATTTTAAATCACGTCATTAATTAGGTAGTATATCTATAAAATGAGCAGACATTGTGACGTGATTTGTTATGTACTTCAATTTTGCCCACGAATTTTGGCTTGACTGTAATTTGTTGACTGCATGGAGAACAGAATTCATGAAATTTGCATATATCTCCAAGTGTTTGGTCTTTGGCTTTGACCAGAATATCAATATCGCCACTGACGTTTCCTAAGTTGATGGCAACATTGGCTATACCGTTATCACCTGTTTTCTTTCTCTTAACATGACCATCGGGTTCTGTCACCAAAATCTCGACATGTTTTAAAGTTTCTCCATTTGGATCACGAGCACGAATCTGTAACATAAAATATTTCAATACAAGTCTATTTCTTATGTAATGTAAGTAAACCTGTAGAAAAAAATTAAGTAGGTTGCCTTAATTAGAAGTATTGGATTCTAAGTCTCAAAACCCATTTTGAAAAACGAAAAAGTCATTCTAATTTATAAATTATTATAAAGGTTATTGTCGTTACGACACTTTCGGTAGAGCGAGTAAACAGTCAAGATTGAGCTAAGAAATACAATACGCTAACAGCATTTAGTGCTATAATTCTTATGTATATTTATAATATCTCTCTAGACAATGATGCTGTTATTGACACTTTTGCTACGAAGCGTCCTAGAAGAATGACGTTTTTCAATGTTTTTGCTAATGAATACTCTTTGGATCTTTTGTATTTGCTGATGTTCGTGAAAATATACAGAAATTTCACAGTAGCTTAATGCTGTGCCAGACGACAACTATAGTATACGCGGTATCAAGGTATTCATCAATCTGATAATTCTGTTTACAATAGTAACTAAAGCCACAGCCAGTTATCAATCATGAATTCCAGATCTGCCACTGCTATTCTGGCTATATCTGTAGCATTCGCATGCAAACCCATTATTTCATTTAGTAGGCAAATATGCAGTCTATTCTCGGTAACGGAGCATAGATAACGCTGACATGGCTACTGTACATATTTATATCTCAAGTCAGTTTGATTGTTAACAAATTGCAAACTAATCTCTACATGCATGCACGAATTTAATTAAACGTGTTAGCTTCTAACTTTGTCTGCTTTGCTGACCATCATATTCGTCCGTCCATCAACGTTAAACTGTCTAGCAGCATTGTCCTCCTATTGTAAATAAATCTGTCGGGCCCCTCTTTCTGACTTACGGTGTTCTATGTCTGTTAATTTTTGTCACCTGTCTGTCTGTTCGTTCGTCCGTGTTTTTTTCTCTGTCTTTCTGCCTCTGTGTTTGTTCGTCTGCCTGTTTATCATTCCATCTTAGATCATTTGTTAGTCAAGCCTTTTTAATTAATTAAACAAATCTAACCTGCATCTGTAAAGGAAAACTTGGTCTGTAGAATGATGACATAAGATCGCAGTCAAGCTTAACAAGATGGTCCGTGAATACTGCAGAATTGTCTAACTTAGACAATTCAACGCCACTAGCTTTCTCCTTTACATTAGCAATAACACACAAATGCTTGTTGAGAGGAAACTCGTCATATTCTCCATTATCAAATACTATGTGCTTAGTTCCTTGATCCTGCATGTAGATTAGAAAAATAATATTTTAATTGTTCAATGATTGAATGCAAAGGGAAAGAGATTCTACTTACATCTGATAGTAAACGAAGGTCTTTTTGCTCAAAAATCATGACATTTGCAGTCGATCTTGTAACATTGCAGATACCGATTTTTACGTTCAGTAATCCCACAACACCCTTTCCATAGAAATACCTTGAAGACAAACAAGTATTTCTTTTTGCAATGCCATGCATAAACAAAAGCTATATTATGCACTGTCTCTTACCGTGCTGACACACTTAATTCTATGTGATCATCAGTTGCTTTCACAAATCTGGGTGGTCTTATAATGATTTCAAAACGAGGTAAGACTAGATAGACAATAGAAGTAGTAAAAATAAGAGAAACGAGCAATCTGCTGTAGACAATTATGAGAGATTGCCTGCATTTGAAAGATACAAGTACTTCACGTCCCCAAATATGCCTTTGCCAGCACACACGAATGTGTTTGCGTTTGTGAGTGAGTGTCTGTGTTGTTTGTTTGTTTGTTATTTTGTTTGTTTGTTTGTAAAGTAGGTAAGTGTGTGTGCGCGCGCGCGTGTTTGCATGCGTGTGTGTGTGTGTGTGTGTGTGTGTGTGTGTGTGTGTGTGTGCGTGTGTGTGTGTGTGTGTGTGTGCGTGCGTGCGTGCGTGCGTGTGTGCGTGTGTGTGTGTGTGTGTGTGTGTGTGTGTGTGTGTGTGTGTGTGTGTGTGTGTGTTTGCGCTTGTCCATGTACGCGTTATGCTAACCATAATTTGTTACTGCAAAACTTGTGCTTGAAATCTCAATATCCTGCATAAAGAAAACAACATCGTCCTTACATCAAATATATACAACCATTTTATCTTTTACATCGCAACTCCGTTTAGCAACAATTGACCAATCACCTTCAATAGGGGAGATACCCAAGTTGAAGTTTATTCTCTCAATAGCTAATTGAATTTGACTACAAGTTCAGATCAAATTTGATAATACAATGTAGTTATGCGTTACCTCCTTTGGTTGAGCATGGTCTAATAAGATGTCTGTCTATTATAGCGTCTTGCGGATTCTGAAGAACGAGCGATACAATACCATGAATATACAACGACCTAGCAGACCAATTTTGAGTGTGCACATACCTTGACATCTAAAGAGACGTTGCACACACACTGCAAGTGAAACAAATAATCTTTAGAGCGTTTCATGCATAAATGCTTTTACCAGACATCTCACGTCGCTATCATATCCACAGCAAGGAGATAAGTTGCAGCCAAGAACTGCCACTCGGATGTCAACTGAAGAGACACGAACGCACCCTATGTTTTCTCGACATGAGAACAACTATCACAACCGTGTTACCCTTGTCGTCTTTTGTGTATACAGGCTTGTCGGTCTGGACAAGAACTAACTCTGGACTGTTTCGGACATCTACCGTCACAGCTTTGCTGAATGACAAAACGGGGTGGTTGCTAATGGTTTTAACCGTAACAAAACGTTTCTGTCCTGGTATTTGCGGCTTGGGAAGATGTTGACAAGGTATCGAGAGAGAAAATTCAATGGAAGTACCTAGAAATTGAAATTCAAGGAAATGATCATTCGTATCTATATGTATACCATGTGTATATATATATATATATATATATATATATATATATATATATATATATATATATATATACCAGAGAGAGAGAGAGAGAGAGAGAGAGAGACGCGGTGAGTGTGTGACTTCATAAACTTGATGATGTCATACCAATTGTTAGTTGCGTGTGCCACCCTCACCCCCACCCACACCCACCCACACCCCACCCACCCACCCACCCACACCCACCCACACCCCACCCACCCACCCACCCACACCCCACCCACCCACCCACCCACCCACCCACGCACCCACCCACCCACCCCTCTCCCTTTCAGCCAAACTCTGCATGGATCCGCTACTGACATATTATCAGCGCAAAACAGACGAGACCCTGGAAACGCTCAAAGTGATTCATATAGTTATGCATGGTTTCATCTCTAGCTGTTCCTCAACCGGTTATGACAGCTCCAACAGGAAGTGCAATTAATAGAAGAAACGGTGTCGGAAGACCAGCCTTTGGCGTTAGCTAATCTACACGTACACGACCAACGAAACTAAAAAGCCTTGACCAAAATAGTCGACCTGGCACAACATGTTAGACTACAGGACTGTATAAAGTAGTGTTCCAGTCTTTCACTTTATATAGTGGTGTCGCTCTAGACATGGGCCTAGCTATAGGAAAACAATGCCTTCATACTGTAAGTGTGGCCTTTCAGACAATATAACGTTCTTCTAAAAATTTATACCCAGCAGGTAACCTCTACAATTTTGATAGTCTAACCACACCCTTACTCACCGCTTGTCTGACAGGAAGTGTTGTATAGACGTTCGTGAAAAATATTTAAAAATTTGAACGGTCTCTAGCTAGGCCGTACACGCATAAACTGCAACGTCTCGTTCTGTATCTCACCTTGTGTAACGTTGACTAGATTAGTAGCCGAGACAACTCTGTCGTTGGCGTCTGTGACCTGCAATTTTGTGGGGATAGAAAATGCTCCAACTCCGTAAACGGAAACGACGACTTTCTCGTTACTGCAGCATTGTAGTTCTCTTGGAAGTGCAACAAAGTAGTTGCTGAAATAAGAAATGATCTATGCATTAATTAACAACAAAACGATTGCAGAGTGACGAAAGCACAAATCTCACTTACCCAGCATTTACTGCAACAATAAAACAAGACAATACGATTACAAAGTTGGCAACTAGTTTACACATCATTGTTTCCAAGCTCGACTTTCGGTGCCCACACATTCAAGTACGTACCGCAGATTCGTCGAAAGTGGGCGTTGCTGTCTCTGGAGCTTGCTAGACGATCACAATCATAACGCCTCCTAGGTGACATTATCGTCCGCCAACACATTTGTGTTGATGGTCTGACAATAGCCTGAACTACTAAGTAAATACTTCCAGCAGAAGATAATATAGAAAGAAACTTTTGGAAGAGGTTTGATTCTGCTGTGTTCTCTCCTTCGATGTCGTTATAAAGATTAACTACATCAACTTGGACGCTGAGATTAAATGCACACCGCTCCAATACAGTCTAGGAATGTAGTACCCGGATCAAACAAATACATTACTACAACGCAGTCAATTTGACCATATTATGATCACCGTAGTTTGTCTCAGTCCAGTGTCGCAGGTTTCCACCTTGTTTATAACGTCGTTTAAAGAATCCTTTCGCAATAACCTATTTATGTTTAACTAAGAGTCACAACTGTATCCTCACGCCTATACATAGACAGTTATAAACAGCAATGTATAGAAACTGATTATTGTATCTAAATTGCTATATTACTTGTGTTGATACATAGTCCCCTCTGGTTATTCCTTGCGTTATTATGCCACCTGGCAATTGATGATGCTCACTGGCAGTCAGACACAACGAGGCAAGCCTCAAGCACGTAAGTAGTCATTTCTACTGAAATAATTGAAGACTTGGATACCAATACGCTTCTCCGACAGAAGCGTCAGCATCCTAATGCATCAATCCGTCTCCATCTAGACAGTATTATTAAAACTTTAAATTCTTGATGATTATGTATTATTGGCACTAAAATAGGTCACGCTGTGTGTAGTCTGTAATATAACAGCAGAATCACAAACACTCTCTAGTTTGCAAGACCACAATGGGAAGTATTGCAAGCCTTTAGCCAATGCCAAGTACACAATCGCTTGAGCATACGATCTCATTAACTTCATTTTGCATGTAGGTGACAGCTAGCCTCGTACTAGACCGTCTCGCGCCGTCGTGCCCGGTTCCCGTCGGTGTTGTCGTGTTATCCGGGAACCGGGCACGACGGCGTGAGACGGTCTGGTACGACGCTAGTGACAGTAACACAAACCTTGGGCTACAAAAATAATTGTTTTAATTAACCTCTATAGTTATGTTTAAATTCGCAAATTATTGCAGTGCACTGGCAAATTGTTGCTAACAGTAAATGCTACTATTACCGATATCAACACATCATCATCATCATCATCATCATCATCATCATCATCATCATCATCATCATCATCATCATCATCATCATCATCATCATCATCATCATCATGTACCAAATGCTTGCAAAAACCTAGACTTTAGTTATCATGTCCAAATCTATTAGTAGCTCTTACTGTAAGAACTGATTTTCTCTCAAAAGTACAACCTCCAGTAAACTCAAAACAAAGTAGGCGGTCATTGCTAGGTCATTCTCTTGCCCTAGCACAAAACATTAGCAGAAGCCATAATTAGAATAACAGAGTCAACATGGAATGGAATGGCGTGTCAGAGTATTACAAACGATGGCAACATGTCATGACTACACGGGGTACAGACTGTGTTGTAATATGAGTCGATGGCTTCGATCCGAGCGTTTGCAACCGACATGTCATCAACATCAGGGTCCTGTATAGGAGCTATGCAGTGGCGTCACACACTGGATCGGTTGGGACGGATCGAGAAGATCGATTTTTGTTGCAAGGAATGCACGAGACTTGTGCACGGGTTTGACCCCAAATTCTGCAGAATTCCTGAGAGAGAGCGAAAGAATCCTTGGTATGTTTGTACATTTGTTGCATAATCGTTTTTGATCCGAAATTTTTCTTCAAGTGCATGTCATGCAGGCGGTCAGGTATTATCACACGCACGCACGCACGCACGCACGCACACACACACACGGACACACGCACGCACGCACGCACGCACGCAAGCACGCAAGCACGCACGCACGCAAGCACGCACGCACGCAAGCACGCACGCACGCACGCACGCACGCAAGCACGCACGCACGCACGCACACACACACACACACACACACACACACACACACACACACACACACAACACAGGTCACTGTTTGGTGACGCAAAGGCAAGACTTGCAAATCCATGTTCATGGCCGGATCCAGGAATTTTTGAAGAGGGGTTTGACCTGGTAGCAGTTATTTATAGCATTACTAATTTTCTCTTTTCTAAAGAAAATATATGAAATTATTGAACCACGCCTATTGGAAAAGAGGGGTTGAAACCCCCTGAACTCGCCTCTTGATCCGGCCCTGCATGTTGGAAAAAGTATCTTCCTAGATTTCTTGATACAATGACGTCATAGCATTTGCTGAGGTTCACTTGCGATTTGTAAACGGTTATTGCATTTAATATACGCCACTGAAATTACGTCACCTAAAACGGAATGACCACATGGACCATGAACATCAGCACTTCCCGGTGCATGCACATGGTAACAACAGGATAAACATGCACTTTTTAGCTAATTTTTTACTAGTGGTAAACAATACAATCGACAAGAGATTTACAAGCGTCTTTCAAAGAAACTGACACACCTTTAATTATTTTAGCTCAAAATCGACATCCGTTACATAAATACAATTAAAATATACGCATGCGTAATGAGCAACAGCGATAATAGAAACGACTCCAAAAGAGCATGCGCACAGAATGAATTTAAGATATTTATGCAGTAAATCAGTGGAAATGGTGACAATAATCGATGTATATTTCTTAAAATGGTTTGTTTGCTCTTTTCAAGCCGCTATGCAATGCCTGCGAGATGTTAATGTCGATGATTGAAAAGATTATTTCAAGACAGAAGACGATGGAAGGAATCGAAAGGAAGTGAAACAAAGTGGTTCTCGTATGCCCGGCTAGACGGCCGAAACGTGCGACAATATTGTGAACGAGTACGAGCCGATTCTCGCCAAGTTTGTAGGCAAGGAGATTGGCAAAAACGAGGCGTGCGAAGAACTAAAGATTTGCAGCTTCGACAACAACTAGAGTAAAAAAACCCCTTGATAGTCACTTTAGGCACGATGCGTAGGTGGCTATTTATAGAGGAGATTTCACGCGCGTGCGATAATAGATAAATACATGAAGCTGTTTGCTGTGTTGATGTCGACAACTTTTTGAACGATAGATTGAATTTCAATACTAGACACCATCAATTCATGTATGGCAATAAAAATAGAAAAATAAAAGAAAAATATTGACAATTTATGTGCATCAATACACACTTGTGGTTTAATTAATTAGTTGATTTGTTTATTAATTAAGTTAATAATAACTTAATGAAAAGTAAGAAGAACTCTAGGAATATCACTACACACCAGGTTCCATACACTTCTGCATAGTTTTCAGTCTATCCTTTCGACATTTGCACCAACCTAGGAGTTAGTTAATTAACTTAGTTAACTAAACGTGCATGAAGTCAACCTTGCAACTGACGAAAATGTGTGAAGATTCTCGTTCGTGTCTACTACGTCTTCAGATAAGCGGCGGCGTGGCCAAGCTTCGTAGATAATTAGGGAGCACGAGTATCTACATGCGCCATTTTAAAATAGTTGCACATTTGTTGCGGACCGAAAATTATTAGTTTCGGCTTTTATTAAGTTTAAAAATGCAGCACTTTTCAACAGTAGATGAAATAAAATTGCAGTGAGCGGCCCTGTCATTCTGTACCGTCACGTGTTGGACACCTAGTATCTGCTAATATCTGATACAGTAATCTCATGTTTTGGCGTCTCGAGAGTAACTCATTAGATATTACTAAGCATGCATGTGTTAGCAAACAAGCACAATGCTCATTCACTCTACTCATAAAAAGTAATTTTCCATTCATACAGTACACTCACAATTTTTATGCAAAGTCACCGGCATAGAATATCACTACAAATCAATTCTAACAATACAAAGGGAACTGCCTACAACACATACAGTGTATGACTAGTATAGGTGATAACATTGCACTGTACCAGCTCCTGCTACTTCTACACATCCACAGTTTGATAAGAATAAAAACATCGCAATAACAAGAATTTAATATTTCATGAACCTAAATAGGTTGAAAATCATGCAAGCCCACTTCCTTTCCTACGCCTCCACCTCCACATTAATAGTCACTTTAATAAGAATAGAATCATCCTTAATGTAGTGATGGGAAAGTAACTTTTCATGAGAGCAAAATGAGGGAAACCCCACCCACTGCCTCCAGCAGTCATGTTCGTATGTGGAGTATAAATTTCTCTAGAAAGAGTATTTTCAGCTGACTGTTGATCCACAACTTCTAAAACGTATGAGAATGCAAATGGCCAAACGAGCTTCCCATCAGATGTTCCACTAGTTGCAAACAGATGAAAACCAATGTATGTCTCAGTGCCCTGATTAGAATGAACCGGGGTAAGTTGAAGGTACAGATGATACCCAGGATACACATAGAATGAACTGCTGTTAATCTTCATTTCAACCGGTTTCTGTAATTTTGCTTGTGTGACTTTCTCAGACCAGTTCTTTATTCTCCATTTGTGCAGAAACCTGCCAGGTGGAAAGGAATACTCCATTCTTATCGATTCTCCACCTAGCTGTGATTCCACCTTTCCAGTCTACTTTCTGTGCCTGCCAACTTAGCTTCAGTCTCTTTCAACTTTAATTTGGTTGCTTTTAGTTCTGTGGCCATCAGAATAAGATGGAAAGATCTTTGAACGCGTTAGCGGCGTTCTACATAAAGGACAAGGGAAACGCTCTCCAATGGGACGTGACTGGGAACCTCGCCCTTCGTTAGGAGACAAGCAACAGGCACAAAAATGATAACCACAGTCTGTTTGTACCGGTTCTCGTAAAACTAGAAGACAAATAGCACATCTCAACCTATCGACGACAGGTTCAACAAACACAGCATCGAAGCCCTTTGCCGCTTCCACCACTCGACTAGCCATTTGCACATTATCGTGACACGCGAATAGTTGCTCATGCGCACTAACTCTACCTGTAGTCTCTAGCCGGTAGCGTTCACGAACCGGGATGCGAGACCACATACGGCCCCTTTAAAAATAATTGAATCTAGAATCCCCGTATGCTCAAGACACCTAAAGTCAGTTCGATTATTGGAGAGGACGTGGGAACTGCGGTTAATAGATAAGGAATTGAAGAGCAGAGATGGGCGTTGTTAATTCCGGCTAGTGAAATAAACGGTTCCAGTTTAGCTATAAACTTGGTTCAAAGGTTAAACCAATGCTTCAACTACTTAGGCTTGCTAGCTACAGCTGATTTACTTATCAATCCATAGTTCAAAGTACGTCTCCGTCAGCTTTCAAGTAGTGGGCGTTATAGCGGTGGCTTTGAAGTTATTGACACCTGGTGTAAATGCAAGAGGAGGGCAGGGCCAAGCGAGTGACATACAGGAAGTTACAAATTGTGTCGTATTAAAGAACCAATCACAGTATTCATTAACTAATCTGGAACCTCCTCCTTGTGAGCTTTCCAATGATGTTAAAATCAACCTGCTAGGACGTCCACTTCAGGAGATACGGGTTTCCCCCCACGTCCTCTCTAATGTTCAAACAGACTTTAGCAACCATATATTGCAGTGATCAGTGACGAATTCTGAATCTTTCCGTTAGTATCTCGTTTCCATAGCAACAACTTCAAATTTTATTGTACACAATAACTAATGCACAAGAAAATATCATTATAACTATTACATGGCAAATACTATGATCAAGATAATTGGTTGAATTAGCTGAAAAACACTAAATCACATGCACAAACCCAAAACAACATATACTTAGACGTTGTGCTCATGTTAGCATTACCCAGTGCAGACCACGTGGAGATTGGAACACATACTGCCCCAAATTTTTTAACGATAATGACAAAAATACCAGACACACCAGACGACATCTCACACCACACCTAAATTGTACACACCACATTAGCACATAGTAGTGTAACATTTGCCATAATCAGTTCTACATACCCTACAAGTCCCTCGTGGTATGGAATTCCTTGAAGCAATTTACGATCACGAGCCGCACATCAATGACACTCACAAGATGTGCACTGGACATGGGAATGGTGTTGTCTCCCCCACCTCCCCCTTCTTGTGCAAAGAACGCATTCCTTGTTCTCCGGCACAAACTGAGGCAAGTGCACCAGAAAGGCATTCAGGCAGTCGACTTGGAGGTTCCTTGCCGGAACTTCCTTTCGGCTACTGAAGCCATCTATTAGAGACTGTGTCAGGTCTTTTCTGAATGCTAAATAATGTCTCCTCCGACCAGTACCCCGATGTCTCTCATCAAACTCTCCTTCCACGAAAAAGAATTTAGCATAGCACATTCTAACACATAGCACAGTATGGCCTTCCATCCCTGTCTTAAAACAACGTGTAAACAACTTCTTAGCAACAGAAACAGACAACGTACTTTCATACTCTTGCGACCAGCATTGTAGAGTGAGATCATTTGGTCGCTACGTCTACTCCTCTCATGTTCTTGACATAGTCTGGCAACATAGGAGGACATGGAACATCCACTTTCTTCCTACAATCCTTCCTTACAGGTTGGCAATGATCCATCTCCTAGTTCCGCAATAGAGAACGTCGACAGCATGTGAACATATCTGCACAGAAATACTACCAGACAGTTACATTTATCGACAGCTGACATGAGAAGGACCTACCTCCTGTCAAACCACACACATGCAACTATGTCAGCCTTGGTAAACCGCCGGTGATATCCCCTCTCAGCTCGAGCTTTGGGAGGGTGGAATTTGAGAGCCAGTTGATTCGGGAAACCGATCCGACTTGGTTTACACCTGCCACAGGCCTAGATTCGGCGATCAAGCAGCCATTGGTAAAGCTCCGGGGGGGGAGGGGTGTAGAAATTGTTAGTATACACAACATACCCGAGACCTGACAAGTTTCTCACGAGATCGATCACCGCCTGCGAACACAAACCAAACTTCTTTCGTCTGCCACCAGCAGCAGCAGAGGCATCACCTACAAATCATAATTTTCAGTTCCATTAGTCCTGTCACCGAAACATAAAACTCATTCACCATCATCGTCTTCATTACTGTCATCACCATCATCATCTGCCAAACCAGGAACATCATCATCAGCAACAACCACCCCATCAACAGTCGTATCCTTCCCTGCAGCATAGCTATTGAAAGACCACTAAATTTGAATAAAAATGAAACCCACTCACCAACATAAACATTGAAATCATAAACGTAACCGTTGCTCGAAGACGACAAGACAAATACTTTTATGCCGTACTTGTGCGTGACGTGAATACCTTGTCTCCACCTCCGTTGAGTACCCGGCTTTGCTTAGGCCGGTTTCCTGCAAAAGAGTCTGCGTCGATATTTTTAAATTACAGCCTAAACGATTCGAAATTAGGAGGGGCTGTGCAAGAGACCAACGCAAACGCGAATGCAAACGTCATCGCAAATGTTTTGGCTACTCTGGCAAGCCGCTCAAACAAATATTAAATTGATTGTAAATAGGTATAGCACTACATATATCGATTTAGAAGTGAGTAACACATGAGTAGCTACACTCTAGCCCCTCCCCCGGTGGACAACTCAGGTTGTATGTCACCTACCACGTGAGGCCTATCAAACAGTTCCGTTTAGATCCCAACCGTTAAGAAAGGCGTGACCTAACCCCTTTGTTCTAATGGTCCAATCAGAGACGCGTTGTTGCGATGCAGTCGAAAACCGGTGTGACTAGTCGCCATTTTGTCTCGAGCATGTCTTTCTCGAAGGTCTTGCCGCGATACTACTGACGCTAGGCTCCTGGAACTGACTTGGTCAGTGCAGGAGACATCTGATGATGATGCCCCAGGGCCATCTACCGCCGTCTGAGGTGAAACATTCGAATGCGACAGGTTTTTGCGTGCGAACAAACAGTGTTGCGTTATAGGTTCTTTGGCCCGTCGCCGTCGGCCTAGGAACGACGATGAAGAGTTTTTGGTGGAGGAGAGGGATAATACTGAGATGGGTACGATCGAGGGAGACGAGGAGTCAGAGGAAACCACCACACGTTCAACTTCCGGTGTCGCTGTTGCTACCGGAAGTCGCGGAAGTCTGAGCTCGACGCACAGTTAGCAAGGGCTGTGGAACTTGATGCCGAGAACGGTTGGCGTACGATCCACCAGCCAACGTGCGTCTGGGAGTTTGACCAGCAGTCTGAACCCACAAAACAATTTAGTTGCGATGAAGGGGCTTTGCTGTAAGGTTTCATGCGGTGAGGGAATTTTAATTATTTGATTGGAATGTTGATAATTTTTTAGTTTTTTTGTTGTTTTTCACAGAGGGTGTGTGGGAGCTGTTGTTCAGAAGCACTAATTTGTATGCACTAAATTATTTGGAGGAACCGACTGAGGAAGACCATGCCCGACCATGGACAGACGTCACCATTCCTGAGCTGAAGGCCTGTTTTTGGTTGCCTCATACACATGGGCATACAGGATCTACGTCGTCTCGAGATTTACTGGTTCAAGAAAGATTTGTATTTACAATCCAACTTGGCAAGTGTCTTCACTTTGGTCAGGTAGGTCAAGTGTTCACATTTCTTGATTTCAAAGAATATTTACAGAGTGTTATTACACAGATTCGAACAAATCTTACGGTTTCTGCACGTTTCTGACCCCTACACGGAGATTCAACTCGGTCAGGAAGGGTACGACAAGTTGGGCAAGGTTAGACCACTTATTGATGCCTTGAAGAAGTCGTTTCAGGCAGAGTACTCCTTGCCCCGGGACATTGCCGTTGAATCTAAAGCAGTGATTGCCTTCAGGGGTCAAATCTCGTTTTGTCAGGTTTGTCCTATAAAGTAACATTTTGTGTGAATGTGTGTCAACCTGCTTGTCTGTATGTGTACAGTATATCAAGTCGAAGCCACACAAGTGCGGCATAAAAGTATTTGTCTTGTCGTCTTCGAGCAACGGTTACGTTTATGATTTCAATGTTTATGTTGGTGAGTGGGTTTCATTTTTATTTTAATTTAGTGGTTTTCCATAGCTATGCTGCAGGGAAGGATACGAGTGTTGATGGGGTGGTTGTTGCTGATGATGATGTTCCTGGTTTGGCAGATGATGATGGTGATGACAGTAATGAAGACGATGATGGTGAATGAGTCTTAAATTTCGGTGACAGGACTAATGGAACTGAAAATTATGATTTGTAGGTGATGCCTCTGCTGCTGCTGGTGGCAGACGAAAGAAGTTTGGTTTGTGTTCGCAGGCGGTGATCGATCTCGTGAGAAACTTGTCAGGTCTCGGGTATGTTGTGTATACTAACAATTTCTACACACACACACACACACACACACACACACACACACACACACACACACACACACACACACACACACACACACGGAGGTTTACCAATGGCTGCTTGATCGCCGAATTTATGCCTGTGGCAGGTGTAAACCAAGTCGGATCGGTTACCAAAACAACTGGCTCTCAAATTCTGCCCTCCCAAAGCTCGAGCTGAGAGGGGATATCACCGGCGGTTTACCAAGGCTGACATGGTTGCATGTGTGTGGTTTGACAGGAGGTAGGTCCTTCTCATGTCAGCTGTCGATAAATGTAACTGTCTGGTAGTATTTCTGTGCAGATATGTTCACATGCTGTCGACGTTCTCTATTGCGGAACTAGAGATGGATCATTGCCAACCTGTAAGGAAGGATTGTAGGAAGAAAGTGGATGTTCCATGTCCTGCTATGTTGCCAGACTATGTCAAGAACATGAGAGGAGTAGACGTAGCGACCAAATGATCTCACTCTACAATGCTGGTCGCAAGAGTATGAAAGTACGTTGTCTTTTTCTGTTGCTAAGAAGTTGTTTACACGTTGTTTTATGACAGGGATGGAAGGCCATACTGTGCTATGTGTTAGAATGTGCTATGCTAAATTCTTTTATCGTGGAAGGAGAGTTTGATGAGAGACATCGGGGTACTGGTCGGAGGAGACATTATTTAGCATTCAGAAAAGACCTGGCACAGTCTCTAATAGATGGCTTCAGTAGTCGAAAGGAAGTTCCGGCAAGGAACCTCCAAGTCGACCGCCTGAATGCCTTTCTGGTGCACTTGCCTCAGTTTGTGCCAGAGAACAAGGAATGCGTTCTTTGCACAAGAAGGGGGAGGTGGGGGAGACAACACCATTCCCATGTCCAGTGCACATCTTGTGAGCGTCATTTATGTGTGGCTTGTGATCGTAATTGCTTCAAGGAATTCCATGCCACGAGGGACTTGCAGGGTATGTAGAACTGATTATGGCAAATGTTACACTACTATGTGCTAATGTGGTGTGTACAATTTAGATGTGGTGTGAGATGTCGTCTGGTGTGTCTGGTGTTTTTTGTCATTATCATTAAGAATTTGGGGCAGTATGTGTTTCGATCTCCACGTGGTCTGCCCTGGGTAATGCTAACATGAGCACAACGTCTAAGTATATGTTGTTTTGTGTTTTTGCATGTGATTTAGTGTTTTTCAGCTTATTTAACCAATTATCTTGATCATAGTATTTGCCATGTAATAGTTATAATGATATTTTCTTGTGCATTAGTTATTGTGTACAATAAAATTTGAAGTTGTTGCTATGGAAACGAGATACTAACGGAAAGATTCAGACTTCATCACTGATCACTGCAATATATGGTTGCTAGGTGGTTTGCGCATACGGAGAGTTTATATCATTAATTTTTGAAGGAGCCGTATGTCGCCTCGCATCCCGGTTCGTGAACGCTACCGGGTAAAGACTACCGGTAGAGTTAGTGCGCATGAGCAACTCTCGCATGTCACGATAGTACAGATGGCTAGTCAAGTGGCGGAAGCGGCAAAGGGCTTTGATGCTGTGTTTGTTGAACCCGTCGTCGATAGGTTGAGATGTGCTATTTGTCTTCTGGTTTTACGAGAACCGGTACAAACAGACTGTGGTCATCGTTTTTGTGCCAGTTGTATGTCTCGTAACGTAGGGCGTAGTTTCCAGTCACGTTTCATTGGACAGCGTTTCCCTTGTCCTTCATGTGGAATGCCATTAACGCGTTCAGAGACCTTTCCCGACAATGCACTGAAAAGAGAGATACTGGATTTGATGATCAAATGTGATCGATATGAGAAAAGCTGTGAATGGGTTGGTGAGTTGAGATACAGAGAAATTCATGAGAAAGAATGTGAATATGTTAAAGAACCGTGTGTAAGCGAGTGCGGAGAAATGGTCATACGAAAGAAAATGAAAGATCACAAGGAAAGACTGTGTGTAAGAAGAGTCACTAGTTGTGATCATTGCAGCACCAGAATGGAATGGAGGAATCTTGAGGCTCATCACCTAACATGTCTTCAGTATCCTGTTGACTGTATTTACTTGTGTGGGCAAACCCTGGCAAGGAGTCAGATGGAAGATCACACTGGTAGAAACGGAAATTGTCCAAATAGTATTCTTGATTGTGATTTTAGGGACAACGGATGCTCTTTTAAAGGAAAACGTGACGAACTGCTAAGGCACATTGAAAGTAATACTACTAACCATCTTAGTCTGATGGCCACAGAACTAAAAGCAACCAAATTAAAGTTGAAAGAGACTGAAGCTAAGTTGGCAGGCACAGAAAGTAGACTGGAAGAGGTGGAATCACAGCTAGGTGGAGAATTGATAAGAATGGAGTATTCCTTTCCACCTGGCAGGTTTCTGCACAAATGGAGAATAAAGAACTGGTCTGAGAAAGTCACACAAGCAAAATTACAGAAACCGGGTGAAATGAAGATTAGAAGCAGTTCATTCTATGTATATCCTGGGTATCATCTGTACCTTCAACTTACCCCGTTTCGTTCTAATCAGGGCACTGAGACATACATTGGTCTTCATCTGTTTGCAACTAGTGGAACATCTGATGAAAAGCTCGTTTGGCCATTTCCATTCTCATATGTTTTAGAAGTTGTGGATCAACAGTCAGCTGAAAATACTCTTCCTAGAGAAATTCATCCTCCACATACAAACATGACTGCTGGAGGCAGTGGGTGGGGATTTGCCTCATTTTGCTCTCATGAAAAGTTACTTTCCCATCACTACATTAAGGATGATTCTATTCTTATTAAAGTGACTATTAATGTGGATGTAGAGCGGTAGGAAAGGAAGCAGGCATGCATGGTTTTCAACCTATTTAGGTTCATGAAATATTAAATTCTTGTTATTGCGATGTTTTTATTCTTATCAAACTGTGGATGTGTAGAAGTAGCAGGAGCTGGTACAGTGCAATGTTATCACCTATACTAGTCATACACTGTATGTGTTGTAGGCAGTTCCCTTTGTATTGTTAGAATTGATTTGTAGTGATATTCTATGCCAGTGACTTTGCACAAAAATTGTGAGTGTACTGTATGAATGGAATATTACTTTTTATGAGTAGAGTGAATGAGCATTGTGCTTGTTTGCTAACACATGCATGCTTAGTAATATCTAATGAGTTTCTCTCGGGACGTCAAAACATATGAGATTACTGTATCAGATATTAGCAGATAATACTAGGTGTCCAACACGTAACGGTACATAATGATAGGGTCGCTCACTGCAATTTTATTTCATCTACTGTTGAAAAGTGCTGCATTTTTAAACTTAATAAAAGCCGAAACTAATAATTTTCGGTCCGCAACAAATTTGCAACTATTTTAAAATGGCGCGTGTACTAGATACTCGTGCTCCCTAATAATCTACGAAGCTTGGCCACGTCGCCGCTGATCTGAATACGTCGTAGACACGAACAAGAATCTTCGTCAGGTAGTCGTGAGCCCCTCCCACGCAAAAAGGCCGAATTTCACTTGTCACAAAAACAACAACTATCGATCTCAAAACATAGCCATACCATTCAGCAACAACACCGCGAAAAAGAGTCCTAATTCGGACGACGCGAAGAACTTTAGGAAGTCGAAGAAAACTCGTACGAACAGCCGGTGCGGCTCCAAGCAGTCGTCTTCTTCGTCAAATTGCGCCGCCATTCTGATACGTACCGGAGTTCTAAAGCGTCACATAAATAGAACGAAGTCCCAGCTATCATCTGACGTTGAACGTGCATCCGTTGTAACCGGATATATTTGCCGACCGTAGCGAGGCTTCTAATCCGGGTCTCACAGCCGAAATGGGCGTGGTCCTATACGGCTCTCCAACGAGCTTTTGGTGTGTGTGTGTGTGTGTGTGTGTGTGTGTGTGTGTGTGTGTGTGTGTGTGTGTGTGTGTGTGTGTGTGTTTGTGTGTGTGTGTGTGTGTGTGTGTGTGTGTGTGTGTGTGTGTACGCGCGCGCGCGCGCGTGTGTGTGTGTGTGTGTGTGTGTGTGTGTGCGTGCGTGCGTGTGTGTTTGTGTGCGTGTGTGTGTTTGTGTGCGTGTGTGTGTTTGTGTGTTTGTGTGTGTGTGTGTGTGTGTGTGTGTGTGTGTGTGTGTGTGTGTGTGTGTGTGTACACAAATCTCAAATTTCTCCTTTTCATGACCACGTTTCATGATTGTTTCCGTGTCTGACTACAGATGAGTCTAAGAACGATTCGTGCAAGTGACCAAACGGCGAAGAAAATGCTTTATGATGTTCCGTCACCCATCCTTTTGTGCTGTAGCTAGGGACTATGTGTACTTGACAACCAAGAAACACCTTCAGAAGTTGAATGCCACCTACAGTCAATTATTCACACGTCTAGTACTACAGTATGATCAATCCTTTACTACACTGTGCTGCATCTAATACTGTTGATAGTCAATGTTTGCTGATATCAATTTCTATGTCAGTAAATACCATACCACTGTCGTTACAACGGAACTGAGTACATACCTAGACTGTACATTTTAATTGTCTTGATCACGATCGCAAAACGACGACTAACTATACCAGGCCTCTAGACGTAATCTAGACTACTAGGAAGTTTGCACGTTTACTTCCATGACAGCTAGGTAGTAACCGGCGCCTGAGAAGGGGACACGTCGACTAGCACGTGGGGTTGTCGACATCTGGTACACTAATTACCCGAGACATGAAACGTAATGTTGGCTGGTCACGTGATGTACGACTGTACGGAACTCGCTCCGCCTTCACGCATGCGTTCATTGTCCACAGAACGGATACTGCGAACTAGCTCAGTGTTACAGTGACGCACAAGGGATTAGTTTTCTTATAATATGTCAATGAAGAGGCATTAGAGTGCAAACCCTCGGCTGCCCTTGCAGCTTGAATGTAATTAGTTAAAAGAGCGTGAAAAGGACACCGTCGCTAGGCTGGAGTGTCCAGCCGGTCATGTCCAGCTGGTCATCTCCCCCCGCGACTCGGGGGGAAAGATTGAGGAGACTCTATAGCCCCAAACATTTTGGGCGTGTCACTCCGCTTCAAGCAGAACTCATGATCAGGTTAATTAGGTTCTAAACAGTTCGCTTTGTCTTAGAGTAGTATGTTGACGACGACGTTGACTATCTCTTTGATAATACACATCATTATTTCAGTTAAGTTAATACGCACACTGATGGCACTTAGTCCCACAGTTTATTTGTAACCTGAAATCGATACTATATTTACCGAAATGTTTAGACAAACTGCATGTGAGAGAGAAAAGTAAGAGTAGAAAATAGGCGTGGCTTTGCAAGTAAAAGGGCGTGGTTTGCAGTATAACTTATCCCCCAAATAAATTGAAGGACACACTACGTCGGTGGGAAGGAGACTGGACCCATTGAGTGGCGAAATAAATTGTAAAAAGTATTACAATATATTATTTTACTCATCTAGTTAGCAGTGAGAATTTGCTACTAAAATAAAATAGAAACTAGCTGTCCAACAGACCAGCCAGAAAGAAAGATCTAGATAATGCGGTCGTCTAGGCAGGGCCAGATCCAGGGATTTTGAAAGAGGGGGTTCATCGTTAGCAGTTATTTATAGCATTACTAATTTTCTCTTTTCTAATAAAATTATATGAAATTATTGAACCACTCCTATTGGAAAAGATGGGGTTGCAACCCCCTGAACCCCCTCTGGATCCAGACCTGTCTAGATGACACTTTTGCAGATGCTACGACGCTAGCTGAAGAAAGTTTCCAACAGGAAATACATAGAAAGAGTTCTACCGATCTACTTGGCTAGAGCGTTGATTCGTTCATGTCATGTTACAGATCTAGTGTTCCTACAATTAGAGCAAATGCGTTAGCGCCAATGCGAATGCGAAAAACAAACGCAGAAATTGGTAGATAGCAAAGGCGAATGCAAACTCGCAAACTCAAATGCAAATGATGCTGCCAGCGTAAATGCAAATAGTGATGCAACTGATGCAAAGGCAATGATGTATTGCCAACGCGCGCGTTAAGAGGGGCTGTGCAAGAGACCAACGCAAACGCGAATGCAAACGTCATCGCAAATTTTCTGGGTACTCTCTGGCAAGCCGCTCAAACAAATATTAAATTGATTGTAAATAGGTATAGCACTACAGATATCGATTTAGAAGTAAGTAACACATGAGTAGCTACACTCTAGCCCCTCCCCCGGTGAACCACAACTCAGATTGTATGTCGCCTACCACATGAAGCCTATCAAAACAGTTTTGTATATACCCCAACCGTTAGGAAAGGCGTGACCTAACCCCTTTGTTCTAATGGTCCAATCAGAGACGCGTTGTTGCGATGCAGTCGAAAACCGGTGTGACTATAGTCGCCATTTTGTCTCGAGCATGTCTTTCTCGAAGGTCTTGCCGCGATACTACTGACACTAGGCTCCTGGAACTGACCTGGTCAGTGCAGGAGACATCTGATGATGATGCCCCAGGGCCATCTACCGCCGTCCGAGTTGAAACATTCGAATGCGACAGGTTTTTGCGTGCGAACAAACAGTGTTGCGTTATAAGTTCTTCGGCCCGTCGCCGTCGGCCCAGGAACGACGATAAAGAGTTTTTGGTGGAGGAGAGGAATGATACTGAGATGGATACGATCGAGGGAGACGAGGAGTCAGAGGAAACCACCACACGTTCAACTTCCAGTGTCGCTGTTGCTACCGGAAGTCGCGGAAGTCTGAGCTCGACGCACAGTTAGCGAGGGCTGTGGAACTTGATGCCGAGAACGGTTGGCGTACGATCCACCAGCCAACGTGCGTCTGGGAGTTTGACCAGCAGTCTGAACCCACAAAACAATTTAGTTGCGATGAAGGGGCTTTGCTGTAAGGTTTCATGCGGTGAGGGAATTTTAATTATTTGATTGGAATGTTGATAATTTTTTAGTTTTTTTTCGTTGTTTTTCACAGAGGGTGTGTGGGAGCTGTTGTTCAGAAGCACTAATTTGTATGCACTAAATTATTTGGAGGAACCGACTGAGGAAGACCATGCCCGACCATGGACAGACGTCACCATTCCTGAGCTGAAGGCCTGTTTAGGTTGCCTCATATACATGGGCATACAGGATCTATGTCGTCTCAACATGCACTGGTCCAAGAAAGATTTGTATTTACAATCCAACTTGGCAAGTGTCTTCACTTTGGTCAGGTAGGTCAAGTGTTCACATTTCTTGATTTCAAAGAATATTTACAGAGTGTTATTACACAGATTCGAACAAATCTTACGGTTTCTGCACGTTTCTGACTCCTACACGGAGATTCAACTCGGTCAGGAAGGGTACAACAAGTTGGGCAAGGTTAGACCACTTATTGATGCCTTGAAGAAGTCGTTTCAGGCAGAGTACTCCTTGCCCCGGGACATTGCCGTTGAATCTAAGGCAATGATTCCCTTCAAGAGTCAAATCTCGTTTCGTCAGGTTTGTCCTATAAAGTAACATTTTGTGTGAATGTGTGTCAACCTGCTTGTCTGTATGTGTACAGTATATCAAGTCGAAGCCACACAAGTACGGCATAAAAGTATTTGTCTTGTCGTCTTCGAGCAACGGTTACGTTTATGATTTCAATGTTTATGTTGGTGAGTGGGTTTCATTTTTATTTTAATTTAGTGGTCTTTCAATAGCTATGCTGCAGGGAAGGATACGAGTGTTGATGGGGTGGTTGTTGCTGATGATGATGTTCCTGGTTTGGCAGATGATGATGGTGATGACAGTAATGAAGACGATGATGGTGAATGAGTCTTAAATTTCGGTGACAGGACTAATGGAACTGAAAATTATGATTTGTAGGTGATGCCTCTGCTGCTGCTGGTGGCAGACGAAAGAAGTTTGGTTTGTGTTCGCAGGCGGTGATCGTTCTCGTGAGAAACTTGTCAGGTCTCAGGTATGTTGTGTATACTAACAATTTCTACACCACCCCGGAGGTTTACCAATGGCTGCTTGATTGCCGAATTTATGCCTGTGGCAGGTGTAAACCAAGTCGGATCGGTTACCGAAACAACTGGCTCTCAAATTCTGCCCTCCCAAAGCTCGAGCTGAGAGGGGATATCACCGGCGGTTTACCAAGGCTGACATGGTTGCATGTGTGTGGTTTGACAGGAGGTAGGTCCTTCTCGTGTCAGCTGTCGATAAATGTAACTGTCTGGTAGTATTTCTGTGCAGATATGTTCACATGCTGTCGACGTTCCCTATTGCGGAACTAGAGATGGATCATTGCCAACCTGTAAGGAAGGATTGTAGGAAGAAAGTGGATGTTCCATGTCCTCCTATGTTGCCAGACTATGTCAAGAACATGAGAGGAGTAGACGTAGCGACCAAATGATCTCACTCTACAATGCTGGTCGCAAGAGTATGAAAGTACGTTGTCTTTTTCTGTTGCTAAGAAGTTGTTTACACGTTGTTTTATGACAGGGATGGAAGGCCATACTGTGCTATGTGTTAGAATGTGCTATGCTAAATTCTTTTATCGTGGAAGGAGAGTTTGATGAGAGACATCGGGGTACTGGTCGGAGGAGACATTATTTAGCATTCAGAAAAGACCTGGCACAGTCTCTAATAGATGGCTTCAGTAGTCGAAAGGAAGTTCCGGCAAGGAACCTCCAAGTCGACCGCCTGAATGCCTTTCTGGTGCACTTGCCTCAGTTTGTGCCGGAGAACAAGGAATGCGTTCTTTGCACAAGAAGGGGGAGGTGGGGGAGACGGGGGAGACGACACCATTCCCATGTCCAGTGCACATCTTGTGAGTGTCATTCATGTGCGGCTCGTGATCCTAAATTGCTTCAAGGAATTCCATACCACGAGGGACTTGTAGGGTATGTAGAACTGATTATGGCAAATGTTACACTACTATGTGCTAATGTGGTGTGTACAATTTAGATGTGATGTGAGATGTCGTCTGGTGTGTCTGGTGTTTTTTGTCATTACCGTTAAAAATTTGGGGCAGTATGTGTTCCAATCTCCACGTGGTCTGCCCTGGGTAATGCTAACATGAGCACAACGTCTAAATATATGTTGTTTTGTGTTTGCATGTGATTTAGTGTTTTTCAGCTTATTTAACCAATTATCTTGATTATAGTATTTGCCATGTAATAGTTATAGTGATATTTTCTTGTGCATTGTTATTGTGTGTAATAATATTTGAAGTTGTTGCTATGGAAACGAGATACTAACGGAAAGATTCAGACTTCATCACTGATCACTGCAAAGTGGTTTGCGCATACGGGGATTTATATTCAAATATTTTTGAAGAAGCCGTATGTGGCCTCGCATCCCGGGTAAAGACTACCGGTAGAGTTAGTGCGCATGAGCAACTTATCGCTTGTCTCGATAGTGTACAAATGGCTAGTCGAGTGGCGGAAGCGGCAAAGGGCTTCGATGCTGTGTTTGTTGAACCTGTCGTCGATAGGTTGAGATGTGCTATTTGTCTCTTGGTTTTACGAGAACCGGTACAAACAGACTGTGGTCATCATTTTTGTGCCGGTTGTCTAGGTATGCCTTCTAGCGAAGACTGTGGTTTCTTTTCACTAATGAGGCCTTATCGTACACATCTCATTAGACCGGCTATCTCTTGTCCTTTATGTAGAAGGCCGCTACCGCGTTCAAAGATCTATTCGGACAATGCACTGAAAAGAGAGATACTGGATTTGATGATCAAATGCGATCGACATGAGAAAGGTTGTGAATGGGTTGGTCAGTTGAGATACAGAGAAACTCATGAGAAAGAATGTGAATGTGTTAAAGAACCGTGTGCAAACGAGTGCGGAGAAATGGTCATACGAAAGAAAATGAAAGATCACAAGGAAAGACTGTGTGTAAGAAGAGTCGCTAGTTGTGATCATTGCAGCACCAGAATGGAATGGAGGAATCTTGAGGCTCATTACCTAACATGTCTTCAGTATCCTGTTGACTGTATTTACTTGTGTGGGCAAACCCTGGCAAGGAGTCAGATGGAAGATCACACTGGTAGAAACGGAAACTGTCCAAATAGTATTCTTGAGTGTGATTTTAGCGACAACGGATGCTCTTTTAAAGGAAAACGTGACGAACTGCTAAGGCACATTGAAAGTAATACAGCTACTCATCTTAGTCTGATTGCCACAGAACTAAAAGCAACCAAATTGAAGTTGAGAAAGACTGAATTTAAGTTGGCAGGCACACAAAGTAGACTGGAAGACACAGAAAGTAGACTGGAAGAGGTGGAATCACAGCTATGTGAAGAATCGATAAGAATGAAGTATTCCTTTCCACCTGGCAGGTTTGTGCACAAATGGAGAATAGAGAACTGTTCTGAGAAACTCACACAAGCAAAATTGCAGAAACCGGGTGAAATGATGATTGGAAGCAGTTCATTCTATGTATATCCTGGGTATCATCTCTACCTTCAACTTTACCCGATTCGTTCTATTACGGGCACTGAGACATACATTGGTCTTTATCTGCATGCAACTGGTGGAATATTTGATAAAAAGCTCGTTTGGCCATTTCCATTCTCATACGTTTTAGAACTTGTGGATCAACAGTCAGCTGAAAATAATCTTCACAGAGAATGCCATCCTCCATATACAAACATGATTGCTGGAGGCACTGGGTATGGTTTTGGCTCATTTTGCTCTCATGAAAAGTTACTTTCCCATCACTACATTAAGGATAATTCCATTCTTATTAAAGTGACTATTAATGTGGATGTGGAGGAGTAGGGAAGGAAGTGGGCATGCATGGTTTTCAACCTATTTGGGTTCATGAAATGTTAAATTTTTGTTATTGCGCATTGTTATTCTTATCAAACTGTGGATGTGTAGAAGTAGCAGGAGCTGGTACAGTGCAATGTTATCACCTATACTAGTCATACACTGTATGTGTTGTAGGCAGTTACCTTTGTATTGTTAGAATTGATTTGTAGTGATATTCTATGCTGGTGACTTTCCACAAAAATTCTGAGTGTTCTGTATGAATGGAATATTACTTTTCTGAGAAGAGTGAATGAGCATTGTGCTTGTTTGCTGACATATGCATGCTTAGTAATGCCTTATGAGCCACTCTCAAGACGTCAAAACATATGAGATTATTGTAGCAGATACGCGTGTCCAACATGTGACGGTACCTAGTGATAGAGCCGCTCACTGCAATTTTATTTTCATCTACGATCGAAAAGTGCTGCATTTTTAAACTTAACAAAAGCTGCAACTGATAATTTTCGGCCCACAACAAATTTGTAACTATTTTAAAATGGCGCATGTACTAGATACTCGTGCTCCCTAATTATCTACGATCAGAAGATGTTGTAGACACGAATGAGAATCTTCACACATTTTCATCAGTTGCAAGATCAACTTCATGCACGTTTGGTTAATTAAGTTAATTAACTAACTCCTAGGTTGGTGCAAATGTCGAAGGATAGACTGAAAACTATGCAGAAGTGTATGGAACTTACTCTGTGTAGTGATATTCCTAGAGTCCTTCTTACTTTTCATTTAGTTATTATTAACTTAATTAATAAACAAATCAACTAATTAATTAAACCACTGGTGTGTATTGATGCACATAAATTGTCAATATTTTATTATTACTTTATTTTTATAGAGATAGTGCGCTTGACGTCACAATCACATGATATCCCGGAAGTCGCCATCTTAGGGGGCAAGAGTACTAAAAAAGCATGGCTACGAGTTGCTGTGTTTTTGGCTGCCACGGTCGTAGAATTCAGGGCAGCAACATACGTTTTTAGTCTATACCGGCTATACCGACCAGTCACTGGCAGTTTTCTCCCAGGCATCTTAATTAAGACGTGGCGGGCCGCCACGCCTTGGCTAAAGCTTACAAGGACACGCCCATTCCCGCCACCCCGAGGCCTTGGCTAGCGCCGCCACGCCTTGACTTATGCCCGCCACGCCTTACTATCTGGTTTGCGTTCTTGTATCTTTAATTAAAACACCTGCTGTTGTTGTGGAAAGTGCAAAAGCAACGTCATAGCGATCGCTATGTCCAAAATATACTTATGACGTTGTTTCGAATCCGATCTGACGTCATTTGGTGGCGTATTCGCCCACATTCCAATCCCTATGTGAGTCACGCCCTCGGCAGCCGTTTGTGCTGTAGAGTCGTTATTGGAGCGTTGAGAGAATAAAAAGTCGCAAGACAAAGTACATCAATGCGTCGAATTGTGTTGTTGAAGTGATAGCCCAATTTCTCGTTCTTCTAGTGGCGTTTTTGGTACCTACGGAAACCGATCTGGGAGTCGTTACCGTACACAGGATGTAAGACAATGCACTGATTACGTACGCCAAAATGCGCTTGAACGGCATCGGCCCAAAGCCTAAGTTAACGAAAGCATTGCTCAGGTTAGTGTAGACACGTTCGCAGTTTCGAAAAACTTGTAGATCTCGGCGAGTATGCCGATACGCTGTGCACGTGCATGTCTCTACTTCTAGCGTCGATATCGGCATGGAAAATTGTCACCGACTGCTTAGCGAACTTGTCTGCTAGTGCTAAGTTACTAACTAAAGCTATTGCAATCGATTTTGTGATTTGTATTGGCTTGGAATCTAGTGGGAGACGCAGGTTTTCACATGTCTGCAGATTACAAAGTAGCCCGGATGACAAGCGGGGCGCTACAGGGTTGTGCTGTACTCTGTCCAACCATAGAAATATTGTACAGCTAACATTTTAAACCAAACTCAAGCACCATATGTTGCTTTAGCACTGCACTGCAAAGCCAGCCACTCAAATCCCACTCAGATGACCACGCCCATGTTTGAAATAACCACGCCCACAAGTGCGTTCCATTTAGCCACGCCTACACCACCACGCCTATGAGATATTCTGGGGAGAACACTGACTCAGGGACCTGAAACGCGTCATTTGAGCAACAGACAACGGGCAGCGTGGATCTCAAGCCTAGACAGAAAGGACTGGAAACCGTTGCATCATTCGCATGTTTGCTCTGAGCACTTTCTGTCTGGTAGAGCTGTCATTTCTAGTATGTTCTGTACTAAAAGAGTAATCTATGCTGTACCGTTCTCAGTGGTGTAACGTGTTCAGTCTCAAGCAGACAACCATAGAATTATATATCAACAGGTCCCGTATACTCACACTATTTAGTCTACCCTACATCCCCTTTTCTTTAAAAACAAAAAAGAAAAGAACTTCCTTGAGTGTTCTACAAACTCAACGCAATTCGAACTACTTATAACAAACATAGTCCTTCAGATATTTCGGCACTTTCACCTCTCGACCACTTCTAGTAACTCTTGCTGGTCGCAATCCCTCTTCTTTGGGTACTTGTTTCACTGTCATTTCTTTTGCTGTTGGTCTTACTGTTTGGTCTTTCGGTTTCACTGTTAGCCGAATTTGAGTTGGTTCTTCGTCACCTTGACTTGTGCTATCACATTGCTTTGGTGGACTTTCCTTTGTCTTCTTTAGATGAACTCTATTTCGTCTGTATAATTTGCCTGACTCCGTATTGAGCTCATACGAACGGTTGGGTAGAGTTTTAGTAATCACCGCCTTTTTCCATTGTGATGGTTTGCTCTTGCCTGTCAATGGCTGTACTCTTACTACCTCTCCCAGCTCCAATGATGGTAAATCCTTTGCCCGTCTGTTGTATCTTTCAACTTGTTTCTCTTGGCGTGCCACTAATGCTTTTGCAGCACCTTCCGCCATCTTTGGATGTAGTGTTGTGTCCTTTGCTGGAAGCAATGTCCTTGTTCTTCTATTATACAATCTCTGTGCTGGACTCAACCGGACACCCTCGGTGGGAGTGTTGCGATATTCCAATAATGCAAGCCAAAAATCCGTCTTAGCATCTGCTGCTTTCTTCATGAGTGTTTTCACTACTTTGACCGCACTCTCTGCCTTTCCATTGGTCTTCGGATATCCCGGGCTTGATGTTGTGTGTTTGAATTCCCAGTTTTGTGCAAATTCCTCAAATGCCTTAGACACAAATTGTGGGCCATTATCAGTGATAAGCTCATTTGGAATACCATGTCTTGAAAACTGTTTCTTTAGTGCTCGAATCACTGCACCTGATGTTGTCTTTTCTAGACGGTCCACCTCTATAAAACTGCTTAAGTAGTCTGCAATGACAAGGTATTCATGATCAGCAAAACTACACAAATCTGCTCCTAACTTCACCCATGGTCGTTCTGGAATGAAGTGTGGTTTCAAGCTCTCTTTCTGTTGCGTAGTCTCAAACTTTCTACATGTTTCGCATCTTTCTACTCTGTCCTTGACTTGTGAACTCATGCCTGGCCAATAGAGGTTTTCTTTGGCTCTTCGTATGCAGCTGTTTACCCCCATGTGTGATGAGTGTATTCGTTGTAACATTAGAGCTCTCATACTCTGAGGAACTACAACTCTCTCTCCTCGAAAAATTAGTCCATTCTGAACAGCTAATTCATCTCTGACACCATAGTACGGTTTTATGAGACTCGATATCTTGTGCTTTGTTTCTGGCCATCCCTCTAGTATCACCTTCTTTAGCTCTGTCGATGTCTCATCTCTTGCTGTCGCTTCCTTTATCTGATTCAGTCTTTCCTCTGAAACTGCCAGACTTCCTCCTGTAGCCTGCGAAATCTCGTTGTCTTCTTCAATTGTGAGAATTTCCCCCTCACTGCCTCCTGTCTCATCCTTGAGGTAGGCTCTCGATAGCAAATCTGCTATATACATTTCACTTCCTTGTTTGTATTTCACTGTCACATCGTACCGTTGTAGTCTCAACAGCATTGCTTGTAAACGCTTCGGAGCTGCTGCTAGTGGTTTCTGCTGTATCATCTCCAATGGTTTATGATCCGATTCCACAATGACTGGTAGTCCATAGACATATTGATCGAATTTTTCCAGACCATAAATTATTGCCAAAAGCTCCTTTTCTATTTGAGCATACCTTGTCTCAGGATCTCTCAATGCTCTACTTGCGTAAGCAACAGGTTGTCCAGATTGGAGTAGTGTTGCTCCCAACCCTTGGCTGGATGCATCACACTGCAACGTCACTTGCTCCTTGGGATCAAAGTACCTCAAAAGTGGTGCTTTTGTCACTGCGTCTTTCATCTTCTGATATGCCTCATCTTGGACTGTTGTCCATACAAACTCCGCATCCTTATGAGTAAGCTGTCTCAGCGGTTCTGTCACGTCTGTCAGGTTTTTCAAATACCTGGCAAGGTAGTTCACCATACCCATTATCCTCCGCACCCCAGCTACATCCTTGGGTTTGTCCATGTCAACTATTGCTCTGATCTTTGCTGGATCTGGTTTGACTCCTTCGTTGGTCAGTATATGACCCGTGTACTTGACGTTATCTAGCTTCAACCGAAATTTCTCCTTGATCAGCTTGATTCCTCTTGATTCACATCTTTGCAGGAAACGAATTAACTTCTGATCATGATCTTTAATCGCCTCCTCCTTTGTATCTCCGTCACCAGTAATCAATATATCATCTGCCAATGCCCAGATTCCCGGTAGGTCTTCTACGGCATCACGAATTCGTTTTTGGAAGACCTCTGGTGCGATATTTATGCCGAAGGGCATTCTCTTCCACCTATAGCGACCAAAAGGGGTTCCAAAGGTGGTCATCTCACTTGCTGCTTGATCCAATTCTACATGCCAAAAGCCATTCTTTGCGTCTGCCACAGTAAAGACCTTTGCTTTGCTCAACTGAGGGAGGACTTCCTCAAGTGTTGGCATCTGGTAGTGACTCCTCTGCAAAGCTTTATTGAGAGGCTTCGGATCTAAGCATATTCTGATGTGATTGTTTGGCTTCCGAACCACAACCATGTGCGACACCCATTTCGTTGGTGCTTCTTGCTTCTCAATTATTTTCAGGTTTTCCAGTCTCTCCAATTCTGATTTCAGCTTAGGTTTCATTGCAACCGCAACTCTTCGGACTGGCAACTGTACTGGTTGCACAGTCTCATCAACTTCAAATCGCAACTTCTCACCCAGTCGACCTACTTCACCCTCAAATACATTCTTGAATCGTGCAGTCAGATCTGCCAATGTCAGTCCTGGGTGATCAATATCTCTTTGTTGCTGGTCTCTTCTCTGGTCCTCCATTGCTCGTATCTTGTCATACTTGATTTCTATTAACCCCATTTGCTGTACAGACCTAGCTCCGATGATAGAGGATGTCACCCCTTCAACGACAACAAAGCTGCCCCTGTACTTCTTGTGATTCTTCAGGTTTCGTAGAGAAATATTGCATTTGCCTTCTGCTTTGAGCTTGGTCTTGTTAAACATAGACAATTGTTGCTCGGTGGGCTCAATTTTTGTTCCTGGTGGCACATCTTCTTTGCGAATGACATTACACGTTGCCCCAGTGTCTAACTGAAACTTGACGTTTCTTCCACCCACTTCCATCAATGCAAATATCTGTTTCTGATACCCTTGTACCGAATTGACCCCTTCTTCCTGAGTAAGAGTCAATGACAACAGATCGTCTTCATCACTACTCTGTTGTGTGCAATGGACTGTTTTCTTGTCTGCTGTGCCTGATCTACATTTCCTCGCGAAATGATTCATCTTGCTGCACTTGCTACATTTCTTCCCATTCGCTGGACAGTTATTTCGTCCTCTTGCATGTTTCAATCCACAGTAACTGCATTCATATCTGGACTTGTCAGGTGTTCTTGGTTGTCCTGCTGTCTTCCCAGGCTTGGACTTCACCATCTTCTTGTAGCATCTAACTACATGTACATCATCATCTCCATTTGCTCCCATATCCTTCATTTGTTTCACAGTTGCTTCATGGGCTCTACACATGTCTACACAGGATGCTAGAGTTAACCCCTTCTTCTGAAGCAATTGCTTCCTCAGGCTATCATCAAGAACTCCAAAGACAATTTTGTCCCTCAACATTTCATCAGTTTTATCTCCAAACTGACATCTGTGCGCCATTTCCTTTACTGCTGTTAGGAACGTATCAAATGTCTCACCTGGCTGTTGTTGTCTCCTATCCATGAGAAATCTCTCATACGTCACGTTTGTTTCCCCAATGCAGTGGGCCTCCATTAGCTCCAATACCTTGGCCATATCTCTCTTCTCTGCATTGTTCGCGAACGGCAAGCTGTTATATATTCTCAGTCCTGCATGCCCAATACAAGTTATGAACGTCGCCAGACGGTAATCATCTGTCTGGGAATTGAGTCGCGCCACTATTTCATAGGAATTCCAAACCTGCTGCCACTCTCTCCAGTTCTGGGATAACGATCCTTTCGTTCTGAGTGGTCCTGGCATCGGTACTGTCGCTTGTACTAGGACTGCGCCTGCGACTGCAGCTGGCTGCACCGCGTGTGCGTCAACTTCCGGCTCGAGCGCTGCGGGGACCTCTGGCTCATGCTCATCGCCTGACATGTTGTGTCGATTGTTCTGCGCTTGTCGCAAGTCAATCCAGCACTCCTGACACCATGTACCGTTCTCAGTGGTGTAACGTGTTCAGTCTCAAGCAGACAACCATAGAATTATATATCAACAGGTCCCGTATACTCACACTATTTAGTCTACCCTACATATGCTACTCTGAACAATTCTAGGAAAGCCATCCTTTGTGTATGACTCAACTAATTCTGACTGGGTACCATCTGCAAGGATGAGTTAAGTTGCTACGATCACTTCCAGGAGAGAGATTTGTTCATCTCAAGAAAAGGTCTAGTACACCTAACAGCATACAATCATATACAACATCATGTCACTCCAATTCATGTCGGGAATGACTTCTGGCTCCTCCGTCCACAGTTGAGCCTCTGTTCTACCTGTTTTTAGACCCGCGGGTACAACTTTCTCCTCGTATCGCTTCTGCGATTCGTCGGAGAGACTTTTAGACTTCTGTTTCATAATCTCTATTCTAAGAATTAGCTTTATTGCACTCGACCATCAGACTAAGAAATCACGTCAAACTCGCGAATTCACCGATAAAATTTGGTTTATATCTTTCGCAATTTAGTATACTGTCGCCGTACTATCTAACACACAGTTGAACGTCCTTGAAATGTTATACAAGCCGCCGTCGCAAAGAGAGATACCTGCCGAGGACAGAAGTTTGCACCCTAAAATGGCGGCAAATACGGGTACTACAGGGAACGCCTACTCCTCGCTCCCGCACGTACTATCTCTATTGCCATACATGAATTGATGGTGAAATTGTCTATCAATCTATTGTTCAACAAGTCGACAGCAAACAGCTTCATATATTTATCTACTATCGCACGCGAGTCTACATACCTACGAGATCTCCTCTCTCTAGAGCCACCTACGCAACGTGTCTAGAGCGAATATCACGTGACTTTTTTACTCTAGTTGTTCTCGAAGCTGAAAATCTTTAGTTCTTTGCACGCCTCGTTTTCGCCAATGTCCTTGGCGACGAACTTGGCGAGAAGCAGCTCCTACTCGTTCACAATATCGTTTCACGTTTTGGCCGTATATGCAGCCTCGGCCTCCCAGACCCGTGTAGCGCCGATTCAAAATCGTCATCAAAATTGTCTAATTGGAGAACGATTTTGAATCGGCGCTACACGGGTCTGGGAGGCCAAGGCTACCGTATATCCAGGCATACGGGAACAGCTTTGTTTCACTTCCTTTTTTATTCCTTCCATCGTCTTCTGTCTTGAAATAATCTCTTCGATCATCGACATTAATTAACATCTCGCAGGCATTGCATTGCGGTTTGAAAAGCATAAACAAACAATTTCAAAAAATATACATCGATTACTCTTACCATTTTCACTGATTTGCTGCATATTTATCTTAAATTCATTCTGTCCGCATGCTCTTTTAGAGCCGTTTCTATTATGGCTATTGCGCATTGCGCATGCGCATATTTCAATTTTGTTTATGTAACGGATGTTGATTTTGAGCTAAAATAACTAAAGGTGTCTCAGTTTCTTTGAAAGACGCCTGTAAATCGCTTGTCGGTTGTATAGTGTACCTCTAGTAACAAAATTAGCAAAAAGTGCATGTCTATCCTGTTGTTACCACGTGCATGCACCAGGCAATGCTAATGTTCATGGTGCACATGGTCATTCCGTTCGTGGTGACATAATTTTCAGTGGCAATAATAGTTTACAGATTGCAAGCGAACCCCAGCAAATGCTATGACGTCATTGTATCAAGAAATCTAGGAAGATACTTTTTCCAACATGAATTTGCAAGTCTTGCCTTTGCGTCACCAAACAGTGACCTGTGTTGTGTGTGTGTGTGTGTGTGTGTGTGTGTGTGTGTGTGTGTGTGTGTGTGTGTGTGTGCGTGCGTGCGTGTGTGTGATAATACCCAACCGCCTGCAGGCCACGCACTTGAAGAAAAGTTTTGGATCAAAAACGAATATGCAACAAATGCACAAACATACCAAGGATTCCTTCACTCTCTCAGGAATGCTGCAGAGTTTGAGGTCAAAACCCACGCACACATCTCCTGCATTCCTTGCAACAAAAATCGACCTTCTCAATCGGTCCTGACCGATCCAGTGTGTGACGCCACTGCTGATGCGAATTTTTGGGGGGCCCACTTTCTTCAGTACCCGGATAAACGTCCCGTATATTCTGTAATCTGCAAGTGACGTTGGCAGAAGGAACGTGACATGATTGTATTGGGTTCGTTGACTACTGCGCACCTTGCGACGCACTATTGACGTTGCTGAAGCGGTAGCTGCGTCGTAATTTTCGAACTCGTGGGGCCATCAAAGCACACACGCACAAAGTAGCAATAGCAGGTAGGCTAGACGTTTCGTCTACCTTACGTTGTGCTAACTTATTTTTCTTAGTTCATAATTCAGCAGAAATCTGCGTCAGTGCACTTGCATCGCAAAAGGAGCTGTTCCAACTTTCAGCTGTTCAACCAGAGACCTCTTCAAACTGGTGTACAAGTAATACAGCTAGCTATCTATTAAAATATGCAGACTACTAGTAGCTAGACTACGGTACGTATAGTCACGTAGACATAGATTAACTTTTTAGTTCTTCAGGAACAGTGCATGGGCTTGCACGTAATCTACACCTTACATTGTGTATCTATAGTAAACATGCTTCTAGGTATAAAGTTTATAATAAACTCTGTCAAGCATTTTTGCTGTTCTGCTGAATACTGGCGGACAGACTGTGCTGTCTCTTTATCTTTTGTATTCGCTTCGGCATCACATACCTACTGACAGAAGGAGTTGTTTGAGTTGATCTCCTACTATTAAACACACTGGAGCGGCCAGCTTTTGCAGGAACAGAGCTTGAATTTTTCATGTGTTTTCGTCTGCTGAGGGCTGTAGGCTGCACCTGAATTCTTTGTCTGTGCTTTGTTATCTCTGTATGACTGCCAGAAGTGTGTAATGCTGAAACCAAACGCTGCTGCTTGGTCAGTGGATGTGTTGATTTTTCTCAACATTTCCAGTAGTTTTCACAAAACGTTTTAACAGCTGTCAGATATCCATCATTATTTGTCATGTTGGGGGCAAGTCCAGTTTCTAGGTCAACCATGACTTCATTGAGACTTGTTTTGACTGTCTCAATTGTCTGATTCTTGTCTTCACCGCTACTGGGTATTTCAGTCTCCTTCATGGTTGTTTTCTGCCTTTTCTGTTGGAACAGATCATCATCCAGCATGGCTGATTCTTTGAAAGAATGCCGTATGTCTTCATTATGCCATTGAATATCAACAGAGAGGGACTGCAAGTACTCTTCATCTGACTTTGGTGAAGACTGCTATAGAAGCTTATCGGTTGGCAATCTTTTCCAAGAGCTACGCCTGCAAGGAGCTGGCGTCCTTTTGGGGAATCAGTTGGAATCTTGTTGAATCTTTGGGGAATCAGTTGGAAACGACACAGCCAGTTGGTATGACGTGTTAATGGGAGAGTTTAGGGGATAGCATCATGTACAGACAAGTGGGCAAATGGTCGGACTTGATAGACAGGCAGAGGGAAAGAGACGGATGATGGGAAGTTGATTGGATGGAAGGGAAGACGTGTAGACAGATGGAGAATCAAAGTTGTTTGGATGGATGGACAGACAGTCAGACAGATAGATGGACAGACGGACAGGCAGACAGACAGATGGAGAATCAAAGTGACTAGCCTCCACCCTGTCCCGACTCTACTTCCTGTCTGTACAGCATGATGCAACTTCCACGTACAGACGGAACAGACAAAATGGCACTTATCTATAGATGTTTGGATGGATGGATAGACAATGGACAGACAGACAGATGGAGAGAAGGACAGACAGAGAGATGGACATACATACATACATACATACATACAGACAGACAGACAATGGACAGACAAGTAGACAAACAGACAGAAAGATGGACAGACAGATAGATAGATGAACATACAGACAGACAAATGAACAGACAAGTAGACAAACAGACAAATAGATGGACAAACAATACACAGACAGAAGAGAGAGAGGAAGACAGAGAGATGGACATACAAACAGACAGATGAACAGACAGACAGACAGACAATGGACTGACAAGTAGGCAAACAGACAGAAAGATGGACAAACAATGGACAGACAGACAGAGAGATGGACATACTGATGGACAGACAGACAGACAGACAGACAGTTGATTGGCTGACAGATTCATGAATGAAAGAAGACACTAATCCTGTACAATCCCTCCATCCCTCCACAGTAAAGATCTACATTTTGTATTTTGTTTCAGTTGCTGTCAGACCGTCTGTTCGTGCTTCTACCAACTTGGTTCAAGCACAGGACACGGAGACGCCAACTTTCCGTGAGAATCACTCTTGTGTGTTGCTTGGCTAAATATCAGTACTGAGAACTAGTCTCTGTGTCAGTTGGAGTTGTAAAGGAAGGGATGACGTCTCTATCAGCCCAGTCAGACAACAAAGGAACATCAAATTTGACTGTTAGTGGGCAGATAGTCACACCAACAAAACCGATAGGTGAGGGTGTGTGTGTGTGTGTGTGTGTGTGTGTGTGTGTGTGTGTGTGTGTGTGTGTGTGTGTGTGTGTTGGTCTGTCTGTGTTTGTGTGTGTATGTCTGTCTGTCTGTCTGTCTGTCATTACATATATTTTCAAACATTGAACTATTATACACCATCTAAGCAAAGCAACTAAATACTACTTCTGTCTGTCTGTCTGTCTGTCTGTCTGTGTTTGTCTGTCTGTGTTTGTTTGTGTGTGTGTGTGTGTGTGTGTGTGTGTCTGTCTGTCTGTCTGTCTGTCTGTCTGTCTGTCTGTCTGTCTGTCTGTCTGTCTGTCTGTCTGTCTGTGTCTGTCTGTCTTTCTGTCTGTGTCTTCCTGTTTGTGTGTGTGTGTGTGTGTGTGTGTGTGTGTGTGTGTGTGTGTGTGTGTGTGTGTGTGTGTGTGTCCAAGTGCCTGGATATTATCCTTGCTGTCCCGGATTTCTTGTACACGACGCGCTGTGCAGAAAGTCTACAGTAATGATTCCAGTATTTGTAGTTCTCGTTTGATTCTGTTGTAGTAGCGTCTTTCTTGGCTTCAACGTGTGTTGAATATGTGTGTGCTGTTAGGAGCATCTTCTGCATGCAGTTTGGCATGGGAATGGTCTGCTAACCACATAAATCAGGAATTGGGTATAGCAATTGAGTTTTAGAGCAGCAGTTGAAAAAGTTCTTGGTACGTTTCAAATAAATAAATAGATTTTGGGCAAGGATTCAATTAGCAAGATTGATATTCTAAACATTTGTGTGTAAGCAATGCTAGCATCATGTATACCTTACTTTGTCAACATTTGCTTAATATTTAATTTAAAGAATTTTGAGAAATTTTTAGAATAATTTGACATGTGCTGGGTTTGATAGTTAATTAATTCAACATCTAAAATTTAGTTTCAATCATTTGTCTGTTAATTTACAGTTTGATAATGATTTATACAGCCTACATTGATTGAAATGTACCGCCAATTTATATATAGTCAATATTATTGTATACAGGCAATATTGATTGATGTATACTGTACAGTAAATATTGATTGATATATACATTAGCAATAGTATTGAGCTTAACCTTGTTTTGAAGACTGACATTCTCTATTTCAAGTTAGTCAAGAAGCAGCAGGACGTCTATGTGGAAACATGGATTATTTTGGTGACCTTGTTCTTTAGTGTGGACATAGACTTTTTTATGGATAAAACCCCATGATGGAACCAGTGAAATTATTTGGTATGCACTGCTTGTAGATAACAAGGAATTCAAACGAGAACTAAAATGAAGGAGCGAGCAATAATAGTCTTACTATATATCAACCAATATTGACTGGCTGTATAAGATCATATTGACTATATATAAATAGACTGTATAAATCAATCAATGTAGGCTGTAGAAATCATTATCAAACTGTAAATTTACAGACAAATATGATTTTAGGTATAATTTTACATGTTGAATTAACTATCAAACCCAACACACCTCAGATTATTCAAAAAATTTCTCAATTTTAAAAAATTAAGTATTAAATAAATGTCGGAAAAGTGAGGTATGCTATACATTCTTTACATATACTTTACATGTATACGATATAAGGTTTGGTTGCAGCCAATAATACAGAATGAGGATGTGCATGTGTAGAGGTATGGTTGGCATGTGAGGGTCACCTCGTGATGAATTTGAAGCTAAAGAAGAGATCTCATTCTAGGAACACTTTCACTTGAGAGAGGACTGTAGTTTGCCTCTGTAATTTTGGAATAAGTTTATTTCTTGTGGCAGGGTACAAGACCTACGATACCACAAATATGACTCAATGTTAACTAATTAATTAAAGGGCTGTCAATGTGTTTGGTCTTCTGTGTTACGAAGTAAATGAGTTAAGTTGTCAACATTACAGATAATCGTGAAATATTGGATTGGCTACGTGTATCGATCGGTATCGGCTTGTATTGGTCTAGATTATTAGTTATTGGAGAATAAGTAAAACTGTTTTATCAGTGAAACTTTAGCAAAAAAGGGTTTTTGTACATGTTCCAGTGCAGGCGTGTATGTATGTTTTGCCCTTAACAGCCAGTGCTGCAAAAATGGTGCAGCTAGACTTTTTTTGTGGTGTTCTGGACAGCAACAAATGTCCATATATATTGGTCCCTTGAAAATGAATGGTTCAGCGAGTGTGGTCCATGTCATTACACTGTACAAGTAACCAGTTCATGTACTGTACAGTCTTTTAATTAATTGATTAATTAAATGAAAAATGTTACTGAAGAAATGCTATGCTTAATATTTTGCATTGTGTGTAGGACATGTGAAGAAGATTGCATATATTTGGAAGGTTGGATCAATGAATGGCATGTCAAAGTAGTGTCCGGCAAAATCATGCCACTATTCAAGCTGCTAGTGCAACAGCTGTGACATTTGTTTACCAGTTTACGATGCTGTATAATTCAATTCTAACCAGTTATAGTCATTACCGGTTGGATATAATAATATAAACACACACACACACACACACACACACACACACACACACACACACACACACACACACACACACACACACACACACACACACACACACACACACACACACACACACACACACACACACACACAAACCACATATATAATAAGCTAAGTGTATACTGAGCACTGATAACAATCTGTGGCATATCAGTACTGAGTAGCAAGTCAAATAACAACCTGTTTGTAGTTGTGTGTGTACAATGTTGCATTTAGTAACTCTTGCATACTGCTTCAAGTGTGTTTTAGCGAATTACGGTTAATTAGTAAAATTCACGTACATATACCTGGGAGGCAATGAATTTGGCTTCATGTATTGCTTGGAACTCTCTAATTCCTTCAAGATTGAATACGCCAAATAGGAATGCACCGGCTTGAGTGTTGTCTCCAGCCTGCTCATTGATTCTTCCAGCCAGATTTCTGCAGGCAAACTCACTGGGCATCATTGGGCTACTGTGTGGGTCGCTAAAGTGAGTGGCTTTGGGCACAGTGATGAGCTGGCCCTTCTCTGGACTCACTTTGGGAAAGGTCAGTCTCGTACAATCTTGCCTGTTTAGGTGTCTAGCGGACCTAGATGCATTGAAAAAGAAGTAGACACGTGATGGAGTGCAGCTTGAGTCTCATGTACGTGTGCATAAGTACGGCTTCACTATCTAACCTGCCCTTGAATGTCGTAAGAAAAGAGCTCGAAAACTTGGCAAACATGTCGCGAAATCGAAAAGAGTGTGAAAGAAACAGGCGGGACTAAACGCACTTTTGACTGGATTTGGCGCGGATACGTGAAGGACGGACTTATGGCATGTGCAGGTTACAGGATATAAGGGACGTTTATCCGGGTACTGAAGAAAGTGGGCCCAAAAAAAATTCGCCTGCTGATAGCTCCTATACAGGACCCGGATAATGATGACATATCTGTTGCAAAACGCTCGGATCGAAGCCACGAGTCTGTCGCTTGGCTGCCGTCGTCTGCAGCGACTTGACCGTGAACTCGCACGCCATACAGTTGACGGTGTCCTTCATGTTTCTCGTTGTCCACCACAACGAGCAGAATCTGAGGTCAGAGAAGACATCGTCAAGATCCACTCTTATTACAACACAATCTGTATTCCCCCTGTAGTCATGACATGTTGCTGGCACCAAACGAAGTCTCTCCTGCCATCATTTCAAGTCCTCGAAAAAAACAAGAACTCGTACTCCATAGAAATCCTGCTCCTTGATTGCCTCACAGAAATCCAAAAACCACTGCTGCATGTCTTCATTGATAACAAACGGCGTGAGCCATTGGTAGTCTAATTCAAGCGTCTTGTCGTTGGGATCAAATCCGCTGCCGGGATCACTCGACTTTATTCTCCACCAGAGAAAGAGTAGCAATGTGGTTGCAGTCACGTCCGTGCCTTTCTCGGAGTAGAAACGATTTTGTAAGTCTGTGATGTACGCCGACAGGAGGTCGGACAACACGAAGAACTGAAATTTTGCCGTACTGGGTAAGTCCAGCTTCAGGCTGAGAAACACAGTGAATGACATACCGATGGCAAACGCCAGAAATCCTACGGCCAATGGAAATTTCAGTGCAATAATAATTCTCGTCAGATACCGTTCGTAAAACAGAGTGAAAATGTTTTGAGCGAATGACAGAGCACGACGACTGGACCGAAAACAGTCTCCATCTCCATTCTCCGTACAACACACACGAGATACATATCGTTCATAAACAACAACAACAGCCGGAAGCCACGAAACCATCAGTACATAGTTGCTCAATAAGTCCAACTTGTAAACAGCCGAAACACTGTCAACAAACTCGATGTCTGTGAGATAGTGAAGAATGTTATAGATCGCGTTGTTCTCAGCACAAATGGCTGGAACATCGAGGCACGAATGAGCAGACGAGGTAAGTTCATGGAGTCGTGTTGATCCTACGGCTTGCGTCTCCGAACAATTGTGTGTCAGTGTTCCGTTGGAATACCAAGGTGCACACTGTAAGAGTCGAGTTTACATCTCGATGACGTCAGATTCATTCAGTGAGTGACATCCGGGTCGATGAAACGTCGACGCGATGACGTTGCCAATGGAAACATCCGGGCAACACTCGGACGCGTCACTCAGTCGACAGATCGTGTTGTAGCCGGCTCGCGACCGAATGAATGAGGACGAAAAGGCCCAAACTGCCCGGATGTTAGCCTCGTCCCCAGACTCACGTGAGTCTGGGGACGAGGCTACCGGATGTGGTCTACATCGAAATCTGCTGCAAACACGATTTTAAGTCTGGAGACGAATCCGGACGCGAAGCAGAGACGAAGGTCACCTGTATCGCCTTCGTTCGAGCCAGAAAAAGCAACCGTTCGTCGTGTGACGTCACTGACTGTTGTGTTACCGTGGTGACGTTGGCTGACGGAATTCAGTAAAATCCCTTGTTCGGTTGCTCTTTCTATGTTGTCAATCGTTCGAAGACGCTTTTTAATTTCTGTACCGCGAGGTTCAAAGCCCTAAATACGACGAAAGACCATGTGATAGGCAAAAGTATGATGGTGGTCAGTCATTGCAGACCTTTCCTGGATTTCCCAATTTGGGAGGTTTTGAGCCGAAAAATGCGCTTGCACCGCACACAACCAGCAAGATGAGCACAGATGCGACAACAACGGAGGGATACTCGGCAAGAAGAGAAGAATACCTAAAGAAAATTGATATCAAATTTACTCCCTTCCTTGAATACGACGTTTGTGACTTTGTCTTTCTATACATTACCATCGTCGTCTCTCCATCAGTTTCGCGTTCAATTGAAAGAATGAGGGCACGTGCTGTGAACCGAGTTTCTATAGACGAGACGTTTCAGTGTCTAGACACCTGCAGTCACACAAATCTTGGTAATCAGTGTAGACGCAAATTTTCCGGAGTGTCACGGCATCAGCGTGCATACCCGCACCGCACCTGACCTACAGCACATGTCAGGAAGTCTGTTCGCGCACTCCGCTCGCAATTCCGGACCGTTACCTCGAAGTCCAAGATTTGTGTACATGTAGCGCCGAGCCGCAACGCCACAGCAATACTCTGACACGCCGATTGCGATACGGTAACAATAGACTGCTGGGGACCAATACAAATAGAAGTAAAAATTTTAGGTTTGCAGGCCTTGAGGCATGTCACGGTCTGTAACACCGAGGGTGGCTTCTGCCCTAGGCTTCCACGGTTCCAGTAGCACAGTTAATTAATTAATACGCACACTGACGGCACTCAGTCCCACAGTTTATTTGTAACCTGAAATCGATACTATATTTACTTAAATGTCTATACAAACTGCATGTGAGAGAGAAAAGTAAGTAGAAAATAGGCGTGCCTTTGCAAGTACAAAGGTGTGGCTTGCAGTCTAATTTATTCTCCCTCAAAAAATTGAGGGCCACGCTACGTCGGTGAGAAGGAGACTGGACACATTGAGTGGTAAATACTCAGTAATACCTAGTGAGTTACTCTTGGGACGTCAAAACATATGAGATTGCTATGTCACATACTAGCAGATACGTGTTCAACACGTGACGGTACAGAATGGTAGGGCCGCTCACTGCAATTTATTTTCATAAACGGTTGAAAAGTGCTGCATTTTTAAACATAACAAAAGCAGAAACTGATAATTTTTCGGTCTGCAGTAAATTTGCAACTATTAAAATGGCGCATGTACTCGTGCTCCCTAATTATCTACGAAGTTTGTTCACGTCGCTGCTAATCTCAAGACGTCGTAGACACAAAAGAGAATCTTCACACATTTTCGTCATTTGCAAGATCGACTTCATGCACTTTTAGTTAACTAAGTTAACTAACTAACTCCTAGGTTGGTGCAAATGTCGAAAGATAGACTGAAAACTTTGCAGTAGTGTACAGAACTTATTGTGTAGTGACATTCCTAGAGTCCTTCTTACTTTTCATTTAGTTATTATTAACTTAATTAATAAATTAATCAACAAATTAATTAAACCACTAGTGTGTATTGATGCACATAGATTGTCAATATTCTTCATTTATTATTCTATTTTTATTGCCATACATGAATTGATGGTGTCTACTATTGAAATTGTCTATCAATCTATTGTTCAACAAGTCGTCGACATCAACACAGCAAACAGCCTCATATATTTATCTACTATCGCACGCGAGTCTACCTACGAGATCTTCTCTATACAGCCACTTCTACGCAGCGTGTCTAGAGCGACTATCACGTGACTTTTTAGATTCGCCTCTCTTAGTCTCTAGTTGTTCTCGAAGCTGCAAATCTTTAGTTCTTCGCACGCCTCGTTTTTGTCAATCTCCTTGGCGACGAACTTGGCGAGAATCGGCTCGTACTCGTTCACAATCGTTGCACGTTTCCGCCGTATATCCGGGCATACGAGAACAACTTTGTTTCACTTCCTCTAAAGTCTTTGATTCCTTCCATCGTCTTCTGTCTTGAAATAATCTCTTCAATCATCGACATTAACATAGCATCTCGCAGGCATTGCATTACGACTTAAAAAGACTAGACAAACCATTTTTAAAATATACATCGATTAATGCCACCATTTTCACTGATTTGCTGCATAAATATCTTAAATTCATCCTGTGCGCATGCTCTTTTGGAAACGTTTCCATTATGGCTATTATTGCGCATTGCGCATGCGCATATTTTAATTTTCTTGATGTCACGAATGTCGATTTTGAGCTAAAATAATTAATTAAAAAGATGTGTCCGTTTCTTTGAAAGACGCCCGTAATCGCTTGTCGGTTGTATAGTGTACCTCTAGTAAAAAAAATAGCTAAAAGTGCATGTTTATCTTGTTGTTACCATGTGCATACACCAGACAATGCTAATGTTCGTGGTGCACGTGGCCATTCCGTTTGTGGTGACATAATTTTCAGTGGCGTATACTAGAGTGTAGCTACTCATGTGTTACTCACTTCTAAATCGATATCTGTAGTGCTATACCTATTTACAATCAATTTAATATTTGTTTGAACGGCTTGCCAGAGTAGCCAAATTATTTGCGCTGACGTTTGTATTCGCGTTTGCGTTAGTCTCTTGCACAGCCCCTCTTAACGCGCGCGTTTACATTTGCATAATTGCGTTTGCATCATTTGCATCACCATTTACATTTACGCTTGCAGTATCATTTGCATTTGAGTTTGCGCGTTTGCATTCGCGTTTGCTTTCTAACAATTTCTACGTTTGTTTTTCGCATTCGCATTGGCGCTAACACATTTGCTCTAATTATAAGAACACTATATCTGTAACATGACACGAACGAATCAACGCTCTAACCAAGTAGATTGGTAGAAGTCTTTCTATGTATTTCCTGGCGTCGTAGTATCTGCAAAAGTGTCACCTAGACAGGGCCGGATCCAGAGGGGTTTCAGTGGGTTGAAACCCTTCTTTTCCAATGGGCGTGGATCAATAATGTTATCTAGTTTCATTAGAAAAGAGAAACTTAGTAATGCTATAAATAACTGCTAACGGTAAACCTCCTCTTTCAAAAATTCCTGGATCCGGCCCTGCCTAGACAACCGCTTCATCTAGATCTTTCTTTCTGGCAGGTCTGTTGGACGGCTAGTCTCTATTTTATTTTATATAATAGCAAAAGTCTCACTGCTAACTAGATGAGTAAAATAATTTATTCTAATACTTTTTACAATTTATCTCGCCACTCAATGTGTCCAGTCTCCTTCTCACCGACGTAGTGTGTCCCTCAATTTATTTGGGGGGATAAAGTAGACTGCAAACCACGCCTTTTTACTTGCAAAGCCACGCCTATTTGCTACTCTTACTTTTCTCTCTCACATGCAGTTTGTCTAAACATTTCGGTAAATATAGTATCGATTTTAGGTTACAAATAAACTGTGGGACTAAGTGCCGTCAGTGTGCGTATTAATTAACCTAACTGAAATAAAATAATGTGTATTATCAAAGAGATAGTCCCCGTCGTCGTCAACATACTACTCTAAGACAAAGCGGACTGTTTAGTAACCTAATTAACTTGATCATGAGTTCTGCTTGAAGCGGAGTGACACGCCCAAATTGTTTGGGGCTATAGAGCCTCACCCAAGCTCTCCCCCTCCCCGACGGTGTCCTTCTCACGCTCTTTTGACTAATTACATTCAAGCTGCAGGGAAGCTGAGGGTTTGCACTCTAATGCCTCTTCATTGACATATTATAAGAAAACTAATCTCTTGTGCATCACTGTAACACTGAGCTAGTTCGCAGTATCCGCTCTGTGACAATGAACGCATGCGCGAAGGCGGAGCGAGTTCCGTAAAGTCGTACATCACGTGACCGGCCAACATTACGTTCATGTCTCGGGTAATTAGCGTACAGTACCAGATGTCGACAACCCCACGTGCCAGTCGACATGTCCCCTTCTCAGGCGCTGGTTACTACCTAGTGAGTAGCCGAGAGTCTAGCATGCTAGATTAGAAGTGCCTACATGTACTTGTTCTGGACACAACAGAAATTCTTACTGTAACTGTGCTACTGGAAGTTGACTACTTACCTTGACCCCGAGTTCTGCTTCCCGTTCCTCTCGAGCACTTTCACTGCTGTACCTGTCGACCTGCCTGAGAGGAAGGTCGGCGCTCACGAGGGGGCGGAGCCCGGTCATGGAGCCTCACGCGCCCTAAAGGCTGGTGCTTGGGGAGTCCCGGGCTACCCAGACCGGACTCTGTCCCCACCCCGATATTTCACGTACAACGGCATAGCCGTCTAAGAAGAACGTCCACACGCGCAAACTGCAAAACGTGCTATGCTACTGCGCATGACTCGCGAAAAGAAACCTCGCGCCACTACCGTCTGCGCATGACACGCGAGAACACACAAGACTTCAGAGCCCTAGAGAGAGAGAGTTGCGACAACCCGTATTTTGGACGCCATTTTGACTCCAACTGCGCAACTACAATAATCTGGAAAATATCGTATGAAACAAATGACGTTTCCATAATAAACTGAGCTGTTACCCTACTCAAGCAGAAACTTGTATCGTAAAATCGAGGTCGACTGAACGTCAGTACGTATCGCTTCTCGTTGGTCCTGGTTTCAGAAAGTAGTCGCTGAGAGATATGAAGCTTACAACAAACCGCATTACACCCTAGATTTGTTCCTCGCCCCCTGTGCAGTCTAACAGAAAACCTTTGAAGGAGAACTAGGCGATCGGAACGTCACTTTCCAAGGACTCTTGCAGAACCTCTCGCGTTAGCCTCGGAATTCGGTTTATGTCACCCTAACTGTGAGCAAAGTGAGACGTACAATCTTTTGAAAACGATCAATCAGTTAAAAAAATAATCAAGCGAGACTACGCAAACTACAAAAGGCAGTATATAATAGTGTGTATACAAAAAAGTCTACACAAACTGCAAACGGCAAAAATTAATAGTTGCTCTGGACGACAAAAACTCTTTATGCCCATAAAATTTTAAATTTACGTGAGTCACTGAGCAACCTAAAAAGAAACAACAACAACAGCAGCAACCACCACAACAGCAACAACAACAATAACCCCTTCAAAGTAAAAGAAAAAACAAAATAGCAATTTTAAAAAGTAAAAATTAATTAAAACGCAAACATTAATATTAAATTTTTAAAAATATTTAGTTAAATTTTAAATTAAAATGTTAAAATTTTAAATTTAAAAATATTAGGTCTTTAAAATTACTGTTTTGAAAATAAAATTAAGAATTAGAAAATAAGAGCAGAAAATTACAAAATTAGATACATAAAAACTGTAATACAAAAACATAGAAGGGTCTAACCGCCCATTGATCGTCTATGTCTACATAAATAAGACATGTATATTTTCATTACCTGTTGACAATGTTGTCCCTGAGGAGATGTATAGTAATTTAATTAATACGTTAATTGATGTATATGTAAGTACAAAATGTGCTTGCTGATATACATTCCTATAGACTAGGAATAAACATAGGGACCTAGTTTTGAATGCATGATGACAAAAGACACTGAAACATACAAGTGGATGTAATGAAAGCCACAAAATGTTTACTAATTAATCAAATATCTCAAACAAAGGTAGAGTGATGTCTTCCATTCTACATAACTACATGGTATACACAATTCACATCCTTCCTACTTCACATTCGTTATCAGTTTTCTCATTGCCATGCTTCGACTCCCCAGTTCTCCTCCTACTTTGGTTGTTTCCAAGTTCTGTTTCCTTTTCCTTTGTACTCCCTTCCAGAAAATGTGCAGACGTACATTGAAATATCTAGCTATCAGTTTCCTCTTAATATTATGACATGTGGGATAGACACAGTCATCAGTGAGTTCTTCAGCCATCCGTATCAAAACCTCTTTCACATTTCTGGTAGCCATTAAATAGTCTCGCGTAGCCAGACCCCTTTCCGCCGCGTCCTCCTCGGCGAAATGGGGTCTGGTGAACGGCCTTTGATGTCGCTATGTGCCGCGTAGCCAGAAACCGGCTATCTAAAGACCGGATTTTGTTTCTTAATTAAACGCTTCACTAAAAACGAGACTGGTATGCACGCAGTGCAATCCTATCTCAAGTAGCTTCTCTTGTTTCGTAGAAAACAACTCGAAGACTACAGCTAGAGTCGTTGCTGTTTGTGAAATCTGCATGTTTACAGCAGCGATTAAACGCGGCCGCTGGAACGTTGACGTCGACAGGCTTCGATTTCGTTCAGCCATGATCGACGTCGTGCGATCTAGCGTTGTGCGCTCGTGTCACAACGAAGACTGAATGCGAACGTTCTGGATGGATGCGAACGTACTCGGTGCTGTTTGCTGTTTGCTGTTTTTTGACGTCTAAAGCGACCGCAGACAGTCCAGAGTGAGCGATGTCTGGAAGGGCTTGGAGCTGCATGACGTCATCGAAACAAGATGAGTCGTCTTTCTGTGTTTGGGTAATCATTTCATGTGTTTTGTGCTTTGCTTTGGTGAACACATACAGTAGCAACCAGGAACAGACCACGTTGTGATTGGAGTAATATGAACGGAAGCAGCTTGGGTTGCAGACTTCACTTCTGACACTGCATGTCAATCTGTGGAACATGCAAGTCTCTACTACTTACCTTTATACATTATATGATATCTGCCTGGCCCTGAGTAACCTTTACGTAACGATCAACACTGCATGCGTATACTGCATGATCATCGTGTATTAATTCATGGATATACATATACATGTATGGTAGTCCATATATAGCTAGTCGAGTTTTCTTAATAAATCTTTTGTACTAAATAGACAACAGTTGGTCACTGTATCTTCAGCTCAGATCAAAGTTGGGATCCCACTTACATTTCCATCAGATTGTATTGATTTGCAAGAATTTCGTCTAGTTGATATGTGTTCGAGTGCCTCCACAGTCGAGATGAAAGAAAAAATTTGATGTCATTTAGTAAAGTAGACAGCACATTGAGAGTTCTGATAGCTACAACAGCATTTGGGATGAGTGTTGACATTCCCAACATTAGGTGGATTGTTCATTGGAGTCCTCCAAGACTCATTGAAGATTATGTCCAAGAGACTGGGCAAGCTGGAAGGGATGGCTTGACAGCAACTGCACTGCTTGTATATGGACATCTGCACAGGCCAGTTTCATCCTCGATGAAGAAGTATGAACAAAATTTTACAACTTGTCGTAGGAAGTGCGTATTTGCTGATTTTTTATTTGCTGGTAGTGAAGACGGTGCTGGAAAAGGATGTGGTTGTTGTGATGTTTGTGCACTTAGTTGTGACTGTGGTAACTGCTGTACCTTTGACCTTCCAGTGAAATAAATAACTGCATGTTGTAATAACTGTCTAAAATTCTAGATCATGTAGCGCTGCATGTATGATCATAAATCATGCAATGAAACATAACTGTCTGACATGTCGACGTGCTTTTGTGTTTGATGAAACCACCAGATGCTATCACCTTGTTGAGCAAGAGAAAACAGTTGGATGGAAATAGTCTCCCTGAAGCTCCACATACTCTGGAAGTTACGCTGCAGGAACACGCGTAATCTATAGCTCTTCCAAACAACACATCGAATCTGTACCACCTTGAGACGTCCAGCATTTCTGTCAACGTGGTCTCTTCCTGGTTGAAACTGTATGTGTTCACCAAAGCAAAGCAAAAAACACATGAAATGATTACCCAAACACAGAAAGACGACTCATCTTGTTTCGATGACGTCATGTAGCTACAAGCCCTTCCAGACATCACTCACTCTGGACTGCCTGCGGTCGCTTTAGACGTCAAAAAACAGCAAACAGCACCGAGTACGTTTGCATCCATCCAGTACGTTCGCATTCAGTCTCCGTTGTGACACGAGCGCACAACGCTAGATCGCACGACGTCGATCATGGCTGAACGAAATCGAAGCCTGTCGACGTCAACGTTCCGGCGGCCGCGTTTAATCGCTGCTGTAAACATGCAGATTTCACAAACAGCAACGACTCTAGCTGTAGTCTTCGAGTTGTTCTCTACGAAACAAGAGAAGCTACTTGAGATAGGATTGCACTGCGTGCATACCAGTCTCGTCTTCAGTGAAGCGTTTAAGAAACTAAATTCGGTCTTTAGATAGCCGGTTTCTGGCTACGCGACACACAGCGACTTCAAAGGCCGTTCACCAGACCCCATTTCGCCAAGGAGGACACGGCGGAAAGGGGTCTGGCTAAGCGAGACTAGCCATTATAGTATCTTCTGCTATACTTCGAAACATTAGCTCTACTTTCAACATCATATCAAATGTGTGACCTGTAACAAGCTCAAGGCTGCTCTTCTTGAATTCCCTCAAACTAGTTAGTGTTGCAAAATTGCTATGATCTGGAGCTGAATTTAAGACATACTCAAGGCGAGCATCACACACTACCTCATTTTTCTTAATAATTTGGACACAATAACCCACAAGATAGAACAAACTGTTACACTCCGCTTTAGTCAATTCCTCTACAGACTTGGCTTCTGAGATTTCAGTTTCCATCAACTCTGGATCAGGATTCATTGGTACTTGTATTGGTTGGGAAAGGAAGTCAACAGCATAATCTGTGTCATCATCTTGATAGCTTCCATGATTCCCACCTAGAGGTTTCATAAATTGAGCAATGCTGATGATTTTTAGTGCACATTTGAAAGCCACAGGTGATGGCACAGGATTGTTTAGCCTTACTACACTAAAAAGGTTCTCAAGACAATCTTGAGTGAGGTGTGAAGTCAGCAGAAACTTATGTCCACTACCAAGCAACTCCTCTTGTATGTCCAGCACAGAAGTTGTTGCCATTATGACACGTGCTTGCCAGGCTTCCAGTTTTCTCTTCCATTAATCTTCAAAGACTTGAAGAGTGTGGCCACAGACCTCAAGAAATTTACAGCCTCCCTGTGCTTAGAATTTCAAACCTTACCGAACTGTGTAGTATTCTAATGTGTACTGCAGATATACGAGCTTGTAGGCACCATCCAAAATGCCGCATGAAACTAACAATCAATTATATTCTTGTACCCTGTGCACACAGTCTAGCTACAGCGCTCTAGCAGGCCTAAGACGTTTGCTAAGACGTTCTTTTTGACATTTGTTCATACATGCTTGTACACAATGTTCTTCTTACGTCACACAAGTAAGAATAAAGTGTAGGAGTCCAATTCTTTCGGCTGACTCGATTTGTCCACACTTTTCTTCTGGCAGGATCGCGCGGAAACCTGTACATGGTATGCACTTTCTCATGTCTGTTGGAACAACCCCACGCACAGCAGGCGGGCATTGCTCTCAACCTTCGATGGTCAAAGAAAAAACCAAAAACAGTCAGTAACACGTATCTCGTACACGCGCAGGTGGAGTCAAAATGGCGCCCATGCGTCACGTGACCTCAAACACCTGTGTCGCAACTTTCTCTATAGACGGCTCTGTGACAGCTAGGTGACAGCTAGCCTCGTAGCAGACCCTCTCGCGTGTTTGGTTCCCGTATTTGTGATGAGATGATGATCACAAAACACAGACAAGAAAGAACTATGACGACAGCAGCCGTGGTCCTGCAGTGTGTATAAGGTGTAGTAGATTAGAGAGACAGGTTGCATGGTAACATAATCCGGGGTAGAGCAGTGTTCCCGGATGCGGTAGATTAGTGGCGCGAGCACTAGAAATATATGTTAAGTTGTGTTCACTACATTGGCGACGAGGATGGACGAAGCCACAGCGAGTGGAACATCAACAGCCACACCAATGGCTGTGGCAGCGTTTGGCAGGCTAGACGCCTTTGATGCGGAGTCCGACGAGTGGCCGCAGTACGAGGAACGAATGTTGTGCTATTTCGAAGCCAACGGCATCACGGATGAGTCCAAAATGAAGGCAAATTTTCTGTCAGCAGTCGGCGCACGCACGTACAAGTTACTGCGCAACTTGACGGCTCCGCCAAACCGAGAGAAAGGTCTTTCACAGATCTGAGGAAAGCTCTGTCCAACCACTACAACCCCAAGTCTTCGGTCATGGTACAGAGACTGCGATTCAATTCGAGAGTCCGACATACGGATGAGTCAGTTGCAGAGTTTGTGTCTACGTTGCGCGCATTATCCGAGTTTTGTGAGTATGGAGAGACACTGAACGAGATGCTCCGCGATCGTTTAGTTTGTGATATTGACGATGAGCGCACGCAGCGGCGTTTTTTAGCAGAAAAGGAGTTGTCGTTTGTGCGGGCTTTGGAAATAGCGCGCGCTACAAAAGCGGCGGGAAAGAATGCGCGGGAGATAATGGCGTCAAAAGTTGTTGACACGACATAAGAAGCGGAGGGTGCAGCGGTTGTACACCGAATGCAACCACAAATGCCCAAAACCTGTTATCGTTGTGGATGGTCAGGACACTCTCCTACTGAATGCAGGTTCAAAGAAGCCAAATGTTTTGCATGCAAGAAAGTGGGACACCTCAGTCAAGTCTGTAGATCAAAGGGGCAAGGCAAGAAATCCAGTCGAATTATGAAAACACAGTCAAAACCGAAAACCACACATCAGGTGGAACGGGCAGAGGATGACGAAGAAGAATCTTAGAGCTGAAACACATATACGCTGTGAGCAACCCCAAAGCGGTTCCCTTGACGACACAAGTGAAAATAAATGGGAGATGCTTGACAATGGAGATCGACACAGGAGCAGCAGTGACAGTAATTAGTGCCACAACGTATAAGACAATGTGGGGCCCGTCTCCTCCACTTCTTAGAGAGAGTACCACCATACTGAGAGCATATGGGGCAGAGTAATTAAAGTGTTGGGGACTATCAAGGCCGAGGTACAAGGGGCAGACAAGGGCCCTCCTAAACAACTGGAGTTACACGTGGTGGAAGGAAACGGACCCAGTTTGCTGGGTAGAGATTGGTTACGACACATACCGGTGGATTGGGAGGCACTGTTCAGTCTACACACACACACACACACACACACACACACACACACACACACACACACACACACACACACACACACACACACACACACACACACACACACACACACACACACACACACACACACACACGGTAGCCTAAAGGAGCCGTTAGAAGAGAACAGAGAGGTTTTCCAGGATGACCTTGGAGAGCTGATAGGTATACAAGCCACACTCAAAACAAAGTCACAAGCAACACCACGTTTTCATAAGGCACGAAAGGTGGCATATACACTGAAAGAGAAAGTGGAAGAAGAGCTGTTCAGGCTTCAAGCAGCAGGTATTATTAGCCCAGTGAAATTTTCAGATTGGGCCACACCAATCGTTCCAGTTGTGCAGTCCAACGGAACAGTAAGGATTTGTGGAGATTACAAGACAGCAGTAAATCCCATATTGGAAGTTAACCGACACCCATTGCCGGACATAGATGACTTGCTGTCCCAGTTAGCAGGAGGGGTAGCATTCTCAAAACTAGACCTGAGTCGAGCATACCACCTGTTACGTCTGGAGGAACAGTCCCAAGAACTGACAACCATTAACACGCATAAGAGACTGTTTTGGTACCACCGGTAACCATTTGGAATAGCCTCGGCACCAGCCATATTTTAGAGGATCATGGAAGGGTTGTTAAAAGACTTGTCGGGCGTTGTGGTATATCTTGACGATATCTTGATAACAGGGAAGAGTCAGACTGAGCAAATGGAGAACTTGGGAAACGTTTTGAAGAGACTACGAGAAACTGGGTTGAGACTACAACAAGACAAGTGTCAGTTCATACAGGATTCTGTGGTGTATCTAGGACATCGAATCGACAAATATGGATTACACTCCACGGAGGAAAAGGTGAGGGCCATTCGAGATGCACCGATACTACGAGGAGTATCAGAGTTGAAGGCATACCTTGGAATGCTGACCTACTACAGTAAGTTCCTTCATGATCGAGCGACAGTGTTGGCACCGCTGCATGCCCTTTTACGGAAAGGAGCAACATGGAAATGGTCAGAGGATAAAGACAAGGCTTTCCAGGAATCGAAAAGGTTGTTGAAATCTTCTCGGGTACTGGTACACTACAATACCAAGTTACCACTGTTGCTGGCAATGTGATGCCTCGCCTTTTGGGCTAAGTGCCGTTTTGTCGCACTGGCTTGAAAATGGGAATAAACATCCCATTGCCTTTGCATCGGGATCGCTTTCACCAGCAGAGAAAAATTACTCACAGACTGACCGTGAAGGAGCTGCAATCGTGTTTGGAATTTCAAAATTCCACCGTTATATCTACGGTCGACACTTTAAGCTTTTGTCTGATCATCAACCACTGAAGAGACTGCTTGGCGAAGGACGAAGCATTCCAGTGACGGCTTCGGCAAGGATTCAACGGTGTGCGCTACTATTGGCAGGATACCAGTATACCTTTCTCTACAAGGAAGGAAAAAGGCACAACAATGCTGACGCACTAAGCCGAGTGCCCCTACCGGATCTACCACACCATGCATGCCAGCCGGAAGCAATGCTTCACGTTTTGGAGCAGTTGGAGAAACTTCCAGTTACAGCTACACAGATTGCCTGGTGGACCACCAACGACCCAGTACTGTCTCAAGAGCGAACATGGGTTAGAGAAGGCTGGCCACAAAAATTAGCAGAAGATGTACGTCCATACAAGATAAGGAGTCACGAACTGTCTGTGGAGACTGACTGTGTAGTTTGGGGAACCAGAGTTGTGATACCACCTGCAGGCCGCACGCGGATCTTGACAGAGCTTCACGAGGCCCATTCTGGAACTGCTAGGATGAAAGGATTGACAAGGGGTGTGGTCTGGTGGCCAAGCATTGATGCAGAGGTGGAACAGCTGGTCAGGAAATGTGAAATATGCCAAATTAACCGCCCAAACCCTCCTTCAGCGCCATTACACCCATAGGAGTGGCCCAAAAACCATGGTCGAGAGTACACGTGGACTATGCAGGACCGTTTCTAGGATCGATGTTCCTAGTAATAGTGGATGCACATTCAAAGTGGATCGAGGTTTACAACAAAGGGCAGGCATCTACAGGTTTGGTGACCGTATGTAAACTGCGACAAGCTTTTGTTCAACATGGACTTCCCGACGCGGTAGTCTCGGATAATGGGCCATGTTTTACCAGCAGAGTGGTTTCAGAGTTCATGAGGCAGACTGACATCCAACATGTCAAGGTTGCACCATATCACCAAGCTTCCAATGGTCTGGCAGAATGAGCTGTCCATACATTCAAGGCTGGAGTGAAGAAAATGATAGTGGGTACTTTGGAAGACCGGATTAGTCGTTTTTTTTTGTTTGCATACCGAACAACACCACACAGTACTACAGGAGTATCTCCAGCCGAACTCTTGATGGGACGGAAACTCAAGACTCGCCTGGACTTGGTCAGGCCAGGGTTAGAGGAACGGGTGATAGATACGCAGGCCAGGCAAAAGGAAGGCCATGATCGAACGGCGCGGGACAGAGCTTTACAAGCGGGAGACACCATTTATGCTCGGAAGCATAGCAAGAAAGCCACCTGGATTCCTGCCAAAATAGTGCAGGCGACAGGGCCATTGTCATTTAGATGTCAATTAGCAGAGCAAAGGATTGTACGTAAGCACCAGGATCACATCCGGCACAGAGAACTGCCAACTGCTGAGCAAATACAGGAGGCCAAAGTAGGAAACCCTGAGCAAGGAACTAGGTCAGAGAAAGAGGATGTAGAAGCACCACCACCTCCAGATTCCGATAAACGACCACAACCGGAAACCATTCAGCCAGATGATCAACCAACCAAAACAACAGTTGAGGAAGTACAACTGCGACGATCAAACAAAGTGATCAGACCGCCGGACAGACGGAACTTGTAGTAGTAAGTAGTGACTATAGTTGGGGGAAGGAATGTAGTAGATTAGAGAGACAGGTTGCATAGTAATATAATCCGGAGTAGAGCAGTGTTCCCGGATGCGGTAGATTAGTGGCGCGAGCACTAGAAATATATGTTGAGTTGTGTTCACTACACAAGGTAGATGATTGTGTTTGGCTGTTTAACCCAGCAATACCTAAGGGATTATCTCCAAAGCTTGTTAAGTGATACACTGGACCATTCAAGGTTCTAAATGTTCATGGTAGTACCAATGTCTCTATCAGGCGACCCAAAGGAGGATCGACGTGTTCAGCGAATTCATGTCAACAGAGTGAGTCCGTGTTACGGGAGAATGCTGAGCCAGACACCAGAATGTTGTACAAGAAACAATCATGCAACCGGACGAGCTTCTCATGATCAACGTCATCCGTCATCTACATTGCCCGAGGTGGACATCCATCATCACATAGACGAGGAGGAAGCAGTCTTGGTAAGTGCCAATGGCAATGCGGTTAATGTTCAACCGGTTCCAGTCCCTCCAGTACAACCGGTGGTTCCACCTGCACCTCGGCCTGCTAGTCGTGTTGGTTGCCGACTCGTTCAGCCTGCCTGGATGAGAGCCGGCGATTACAACGTTGGATATTACTGACTCGAGTGTCGTGATCGATCTACCTGTTCGTCGTACTCATCTTAGAAGATGTGAGGACCCGTTTCATTACTAGCTAGAGAGGGAGCAGGGGGGAATGAAGCGCGAGTAATTAGATGTATGTTTACGTTAGCACTGCGCTAAAGCACGTTAGCATGACATCATGACTGTTGCCTTAGATCTAGACCATTACACTTGCTAGATTATTTAGTCTGCCTTGAGTAGAGCTACGCGTTATAGCAATAGGGTAGAGTTGTTCTACTGCTGTGTCTGAGAACTGCATCTACTGCAAGCACTAACAGTGACGAGTGCTACAGACGTGATGGCGAAGTCGTTGAGCATGCAGCTGGCTGGCTATTGTAGATGTCGAAGCATTGATTCGAGTAAACGGCTCTACTAGGTGTCGTTACTGCCGTTGACAGGCGCAGAACACAAACCACTATGCATTAATGAAATGGAACACTAATGCTGGTCCTAGGACCAACCGCAATATATAGAGAAGAGGCGGTACCCGATTTGAATCGGCGCTACACGGATCTGGGAGGTCGAGGCTACCAGCACTGCCGGAGCTCTCTAAAAAATTTTAGAAAAGGCTCTGGGCACTTCGTGTTGGACACGTATCTGCTAGTGTCCGATATAGTAATCTTATATGTTTTGACGTCTCGAGAGTGACTCATTAGGTATTATGGTAAGCATCAATAGGTCAGCAACAAGCACAAACACTCTACTCCTAAAAGTAATATTCCATTCATACAGTACACTCAGAATTTTTGTGAAAAGTCACCAGCATAGAATATCACTACAAATCACTTCTAACAATACAAAGGTAACTGCCTACAACACATACAGTGTATGACTAGTATAGGTGATAACATTGCACTGTACCAGCTCCTGCTACTTCTACACATCCACAGTTTGATAAGAATAAAAACATTGCAATAACAAGAATTTAACATTTTATGAGCTCAAATAGGTTGAAAACCATGCACGCCCACTTCCTTTCCTACTCCTCCACGTCCACATTAATAGTCAGTTTAATAAGAATAGAATCATCCTTAATGTAGTGATGAGAAAGTAACTTTTCATGAGAGCAAAATGAGGAATAACCATACCCAGACCCAGAGCCTCCAGCAGTCATGTTTGTATTTGGAGGATGAATTTCTCTAGAAAAATTGTTTTCAGCTGACTGTTGATCCACAAGTTCTAAGACGTATGAGAATGGAAATGGCCAAACGAGCTTTTCATCAGATATTCCAGTAGTCGCAAACAGAAAAAGACCAATGTATGTCTCAGTGCCCTCAATAGAACCAACCGGGTCAAGACGAAGATATAGATGATACCCAGGATATACATAGAATGAACTGCTCTTAATCGTCATTTCACCCGGTTTCTGTAATTTTGCTTGTGTGACTTTCTCAGACCAGTTTTCTATTCTCCATTTGTGCACAAACCTGCCAGGTGGAAAGGAATACTTCATTCTTATCGATCCTTCACATAGCTGTGATTCCACCTCTTCCAGTCTAGTTTCTGCGCCTGCCAACTTCAATTTGGTTGCTTTTAGTTCTGTGGCCATCAGACTAAGATGGTTAGCTGTATTACTTTCAATGTGCCTTAGCAGTTCGTCACGTTTTCCTCTAAAAGAGCATCCGTTGTCGCTAAAATCACAATCAAGAATACTATTTGGACAATTTCCTTTTCTACCAGTGTGATCTTCCATCTGACTCCTTGCCAGGGTTTGCCCACACGAGTAAATACAGTCAACGGGATACTGAAGACATGTTAGGTGATGAGCCTCAAGATCCATCCATTTCATTCTGGTGCTGCAATGATCACAACTAGTGACTCTTCTTACACACAGTCTTTCCTTGTGATCTTTCATTTCCTTTCGTATGACCATTTTTCCGCACTCGTTTACACACGGTTCTTCAACATATTGACATTTTTTCTTATGAGTTTCTCTGTATCTCAACTCACCAACCCATTCACAGCTTTTCTCATGTCGATCGCATTTGATCATCAAATTCAGTATCTCTCTTTTCAGTGCATTGTCGGGATAGATCTCTGAACGCGTTAGCGGCGTTCTACATAAAGGACAAAAGAAACGCTGTCCAATGGGACGTGTACGACTAGACCTTAGTGAATAGAAACCACGCCTTTCGCTAGAAGGTTCCCGTAGACAACTGGCACAAAAACGATGACCACAGTCCGTTTGTACCGGTTCTCGTAAAACTAGAAGACAAATAGCACATCTCAACCTAGCGACAACAGGTTGAACAAACACAGCATCGAAGCCCTTCCCCGCTTCCGCCACTCGACTAGCCATTTGTACCGTGACACGCGAATAGTTGCTCATGCGCACTAACCCCAGAGAGTAGCTACTCATGTGTTACTCACTTCTAAATCGATATCTGTAGTGCTATACCTATTTACAATAAATTTAATATTTATTTGAGCATTTCTATGACGTGCCAGAGTAGCCAAAACATTTGCGCTGACGTTTGCATTCGCGTTTGCGTTTGCAATTGCAAGGACGTTGACATTTGCATTTCCGTTTGCATTTGCATTTGCATTTGTATCATTTGCATCACCATTTGTATCATTTGCATCACCATTTGCATTTACACTTGCATTAGTATTTGCATTTCCGTACGGTTGCATTTGCCTTTCGTTGCATTTGAATTTACGCGTTTGTATTCCTGTTTGCTTTCTACTAATTTCTACGTTTGCTTTTCGCATTCGCATTGGCGCTAACGCATTTGCTCTAGGAACACTATCTGTAACATGACACGAACGAATCAGCGCTCTATCCAAGTAGATCGGTAGAATTCTTTCTATGTATTTCCTGTCGGAAACTTTCTCCAGCTAGTGTCGTAGCATCTGCAAAAGTGTCACCTAGACCACCGCATCATCTAGATCTTTCTTTCTGGCAGGTTTGTTGGACAGCTAGTTTCTATTTTATTCTAGTAGCAAAAGTCTCACTGTTAATTAAATGAGTAAAATAATATATTGTAATACTTTTTACAATGTATCTCGCCATCTAATGTGTTCAGTTTCCTTCTCACCGACGTAGCGTGACCCTCAATTTTTTTGGTAGAATAAATTAGACTGCAAACCACGCCTTTTCACTTGCAAAGCTACGCCTATTTTCTACTCGTACTTTTCTCTCTCACATGCAGTTTGTATCTGCTCTGTGACAATGAACGCATGATAAGAGCGAGTACCTTATAATCGTACATCACGTGACCGGCCAACATTAGGTTTCATGTCTCGAGTAATTAGCGTACTAGATGTGCGACAACTCCACGTGCCAGTCGACGTGTTCTCTTCTCAGGTGCCGGTTACTACCTAGTAGCCGAGAGTTTATCCTGTTAGATTAGAAGTGCCTAGATGTACTTGTTCTGGACACAACAGAAATTCTTACAGTAAACTGGAAGAAGTCACCCTCGGTGTCACAGACCGTGACACGCCTCAACGCCTGCAAACATAAAATTTTTATTTCTATTTGCATTGGTCCCCAGCAGTCTATTGTTACCGTATCGCAATCGGCGTGTCAGAGTATTGCTGCAACCTGTGCCTTGGCGCTAGCGCTGTTCTGGCGTTACAGCGCGGCATTACGTACACAAATCTTGGACTTCGAGGTAACGGTCCGGAGTTGCGAGCGGAATGCGCGAATAGACTTCCTGACATGTGCTGTAGGTCAGGTGCAGTGCGGGTATGCACGCTGATGCCGTGACACTCCGGAAAATTTGCGTCTACACTGATTACCAAGATTTGTGTGACTGCAGGTGTCTAGACACTGAAACGTCTCGTCTATAGAAACTCGGTTCACAACACGTGCACTCATTCTTTCAATTGAACGCGAAAGTGATGGAAAGACGACGATGGTAATGTATAGATAGAGAGACAAAGTCACAAACGTCGTGTCCACGGTAGGGAGTAACTTTGATATCAATTTCTGTAGGTATTCTTCTCTTCTTGCCGAGTATCCATCCGTTGTTGTCACGGCTGTGCTCGTCTTGCTGGTTGTGTGCGGTGTAAGCGCATTTTTTGGCTCAAAACCTCCCAAATTTGGAGATCCAGGAAAGGTCTGCAATGACTGACCACCGTCCTACTTTTGTATTGCCTATCACGTGCTCTTTCGTCGTATTTAGGGCTTTGAACCTCGCGGTACAGAAATTAAAAAGCGTCTTCGAACGATTGACAACATAGAAAGAGCTACCGAACAAGGGATTTTACTGAATTCCGTCAGCCAACGTCGCCACAGTAACACAACAGTCAGTGACGTCACACGACGAACGGTTGCTTTTTCTGGCTCGAACGAAGGCGATACAGGTGGCCTTCGTCTCTGCTCCACGTCCGGATTCGCCTCCAGACTTAAAATCGTGTTCGCAGCGGATTTCGATGTAGACCACATCCGGGAAGTTTGCGCCTTTTCCTCCTCATTCATTCGGTCGCGCGCCGACTACGACACGATCTGTCGACTGAGCGACGCGTCCAAGTGTTGCCCGGATGTTTCCATTGGCAACGTCATCGCGTCGACGTTTCATCGACCGGGATGTCACTCACTGAATGAATCTGACGTCATCGAGATGAAAACTCGACTCTTACAGTGTGCACCTTGGTATTCCAACGGAACACTGACACACAATTGTTCGGAGACGCAAGCCGTAGGATCAACAGGACTCCGTGAACTTACCTCGTCTGCTCATTCCTGCCTCGATGTTCCAGCCATTTGTGCTGAGAACAACGTGATCTATAACATTCTTCACTATCTCACAGACATCGAGTTTGTTGACAGTGTTTCGGCTGTTTGCAAGTCGGACTCAAATAGAGACTGCTCTCGGATATCTCTAGACCGTTTCCCTCGTTTAGAGTATACAATGTTGTTATTACAAGCCGGAGCTGACAGTCAGGTTGTAACCGAAATCGATAAAGAGTGGTTTGTTGGATTGTATCACGACCGTTTGTCATCGGTTAAAGACTACGAGGATGTGAAGGTGGCCGGGTTTGATCTTCGCATCGATTATGCAATTTTTCAAGAACGCATCTTGACCGAGACTCTCTATCCTTCGTTTTCGATTATTCTCGTGTTTTTCATAATGTGGTTTTACACCGGCTCAGTGTTTATCACATCAATGGGCTGCCTGGCCATCTTATCGTCGATCATTCTTGCCTATTTCTTGTACATGGTCGTGTTTCAAGTTCCCTCGTTTGGATTTCTCAATCTGATGGCATTCATCATCGTCATCGGCGTCGGTGCCGACGATGTCTTCGTCTATCTCGACGTTTGGAGACAAACGAAGGAAGCAATGCCGACGGCTAGCATGACAGATTGGGTGAGTACGACCCTTCGTCATGCCGCATTGTCGATGTTTGTGACAAGCTTCACGACATCTGTAGCATTCTTTTCAAACATCATATCCCCGATCACGGCCATTAAGACATTTGGTGTCTTCGCTGGAACGGCTTTATTGAGCAACTATGTACTGATGGTTTCGTGGCTTCCGGCTGTTGTTGTTGTTTATGAACGATATGTATCTCATATGTGTTGTACGGAGAATGGAGATGGAGACCGTTTTCGGTCCTGCCGTCGTGCTCTGTCATTCGCTCAAAACATTTTCACTCTGTTTTACGAACGATATCTATCGAGAGTTATTATTGCACTGAAATTTCCATTGGCCGTAGGATTTCTGGCGTTTGCCATCGGTATGTCGTTCACTGTGTTTCTCAGCCCAAAGCTGGACTTACCCAGTACAGAAAGATTTCAATTCTTCGTGTCGTCCGACCTCCTGTCAGCGTACATCACAGACTTACAAAATCGTTTCTACTTCGAGAGAGGCACGGATGTGACTGCAACCACGTTGCCACTCTTTCTCTGGTGGGGAATAGAGGCGAGTGATCCTGGCAGCGGATTTGATCCCGACGACAAGCCACTTGAATTAGACTACCAATGGCCCACGCCGTTTGTTATCAACGAAGACATGCAGCAGTGGTTTTTGGATTTTTGTGAGGCAATCAAGGAGCAGGATTTCTATCGGAGTACGAGTTCTTGTTTTCTCGAGGACTTGAAACGATGGCAGGAGAGACTTCGTTTGGTGCCAGCAACATGTCATGACTACACAGGGGAATACAGATTGTGTTGTAATATGAGTCTTCCTACTGAGTGGCAGACATTGCAACGTTGCTTGCATCTCTCGACGATGGATACCCCATCTACAGACAGTAGCATCTATGGTGTCAAATACGACAACCAAGGAAACGTTCGTGTAATCACTGCGAGGATCGAAACCGATAAAACATTTACAGGTTCGTTCGAACCGATGCAGTCGTTATGGAACAACATTGAGGATTTCATGGTGGCTCAGAGTGCTTCAGCGCCAGAGGAACTCGGACGAGTTTTGTTTAGTAGCCAATTCGGGTTTATGGATTTGCAGACGAGTCTGATCGACGGCACACTCATGGCCGTTGGTGTGTCACTCGCTTGCTCGTTTGGCGTGTTATTTATCACGACTCTCAATATTGTCATCAGCATTTATGCCATTGTATCGATCGGTTGTATTCTGGTCTCTACCGTCGGCACGCTGGCCTTACTCGGTTGGGATCTTGGAATATTCGAGTCTGTCACCATAGCGATCGCAGTCGGTCTCTCGGTTGATTTCACTGTTCACTTAGGAGTCGCTTATCGTCTATGCAGGGAAGTCTCAAGGACAGAGAGAACCATGTTTGCGTTGAATCACATGGGACCGGCGATTACGATGGCCGCACTGACGACGTTTGTTGCCGGTTCGATGATGATGCCGGCTACGATTCTCACATACGTCCAGCTTGGTGTGTTTCTCATGCTCATCATGACGTACAGCTGGGTGTTTGCTAACTTTTTCTTCTTGCCCGTTTGTGCTATCATGGGACCTCAGCATCGGTTTGCACAAATCGTGTTGCCTTCGTGGTTGGATTGGTACGGTCAGGCAGCATCAATGCCTGTTCACGTGACCAATGAAGACGTCGATGGTAAATCGAGGAAACGATCTGAACATGCGGAGAAGAATGGCAATGTTGTCCAGATGCATGCACAGGAGGAAGACTCGAGTGATATGAAGGGTGTTGTTACAGAGTGGGTCTCCTCGGTATGATTTATTTAATTTATGGACAAATTTTAGAGATTTGTGATTGGAATGTCGAATTTATTGGTCAAGAAATATGTCGATGTGAATCTTTTATTTAAATATTTCTGGAATTCTTTAGGTCTTCTTAATTCTAATATTGGAAAATACACGAGATGGTTGGATGTATGCAGTGATGCTGTAAATTAGAATAACCGTTACAGGGTTTAGTAAGAACGTGTAGTTGGGTCTGTACTGTACACTAGTAGATACCCGACCTCGGAGTCCCACAGTCGGTAAAATTTACAGTCCCGTATGTGCAATTTTTGACGGTCGAAGGATTTCCTGTTTGCGAGTGTTGAGCAGTTTTCTATGACGACTGTGGATAGGCCACAACGCAGGCAAGCAACGGACAGCGACATTAACACGTAGACAGTAACGTTGTAGTCGAATGAGTACACAGAGAGACAATGACAAACAGGCTCGCAATTGAAAGATGGTCTAACTGGAAGGCTACACGCAGGGGTTTATCACGTAGCAAAGAACAGTTTGTCGTGCTACAATGTAGATGGCGAGAAGAGACCACGTGGTAGAGGTGTAGCAGTCACGTGGTCTCTGAGTGTGGTCTTAGGGTCACGTGAATGTCGCTTGCACTGCACGTGCACGGACGAGCTGTCTAGCTGTTGCACTATTAAATCTGATTGTTTGTGTTTTGATACTAGATACTACTATTCGTCGCTGACTGCCAACTACCCGTCTGTGGTGATCGTAAGTGTCGTCGTTTTGCTGATCGGTTGCGCACTTGGTTCCTTCTTTGGTGCAGAGCTGCCGACTTTTGAAGAGCCTGGAAAGGTAAAAGGCTGAACTAATCAATTAATTAAACTACCGGTATGTAAAACGTAATATAGAAACTCCTACAGATCATGATTGGCTGTGTTCAAAAACATTTTTTAAATTAAAAATTGGGCTACAAGCAAACCTGGTGTGATGATGATAGTTGTAATTGTAACAATTAAATGCAAGGTCACAATACATGATGCCACAATGGATTACTTAATGATTTCTTTTAGAGTTCAAGAGACGACGTACGTTTAATATAAGAGCATTTCGTTTCAGTCTAGGAGTGTTTCATTTCTTTCTTGCAAGTTTTCTAAATTAGAATTAAATTGCCATCAACTTGAGCCAGCTGTCACTAAAACAAGATACTTTCATGGTAATTCCTCGCAGTTGAATGGACCTGGGTGAAGCTGGGCAAAATATTTAGTATATAAAAATAAGTAAATAAATATATATATAAATAAACAAACAAATAAATAAATAAATATATGAATAAAGAATAAATAAATAAATACATAAATAAATAAATAAATAATAAGTAAATAAATAAATAAATAAATAATAAATAAATACATAAATATATAAATATATAAATAAATATATAAATAAATAATGAATAAATAAATAAATAAATAATAAATAAAAATATAAATAATAAGTAAATAAATAAATAAATATATAAATAAATAAATAATAAGTAAGTAAATAAGTAAATAAATATATAAATAAATAAATATATAAATAAATAAATATATATATAATTCAAATGGCCAAAAAACCACATGACATGTTTGTGACATCATTGCTCCATTTTGGTGAATTATGCACCTCCCACTTCTAAAGCCAGGCTACAACCATGATTCATACTAACACTCAAGAAACTCAACTAGACATCACAGCAGTACATTTGCACATGTGCAGAAAGCATTCTTGTCATCATGGCAACTGAACAAGTGAGTCCAGGCATCAAAACTAAAACACGATTTGTTCTGCGTAGCAAATTATGCAGATGAGCTCCTACTTTTTCTAGTGGAAACAACACAGATCATGAGATGCATGTAGCAATACTGTTGCATTCTGTTGTAGATCAAATACAGATGACAGACTCTCTTGATCTTAATAGAGCCGCCTTTGTTTTTATTATAATATTAACGACGTTACTCTTTAGGGATTTGAGCCTCGTGGTACCGAGGTCAAGAAACGCGACCGAACAATTACCAACATTCGAAATGCTACTACAAAGGGAATACTACTGAACTGTGTTTACGGACCGACGTGTTCTACCAATCATAGCAAGTTGAATCAGGCGGGAAACCAAGATGTCGAGTCTTCGAACAATAGATCCTCGAGCAATGCTCTCCAACTCTGCACTACATCTGGTTTCAGTAGCGATCTAAAGCTCGTGTTCGAATCCGATTTCACTGTCAATGACATAAAGGCCATGTGTGACTATTCGTCCACATTCATTCGTTTACAAGACGGCTACAACAAAACCTGCATAAAGTATGAAACAACAGAGAGACAAAGTTGTTGCCCTGATATTTCTATCGGCAATGTTATTGCATCCATAAGCAATCGACCATCGTGTATGAATGTGACTGAATCCGATGTGACAGCGATGAAGGCTCGATTATTGCAGTGTGCACCTTGGTATGCCAATCGCACGTTGATATCAAACTGTGCAGAAATACAGAAGCAGAAGCAGGATGGTGCGATGCGTTCTCCGTGTCTTCAGGTGCCACAAGTTTGCACTGAAAATAATGCCGTCTATATCATTCTTCACTACTTGACGGACGTCGAGTTTGTTGAAAGTCTTGCACAAGTTTGTGTGTCATCAGTGAGCAAAAGCTGTGGCCGTGATTCTCTAGATTGGTTTCCGCCTCTTCGTTATGGTCTTCTGCTGTTACAAGGATATACGAGGGATTCTGATCGGAGGTGGCTTGTCAAGTTGTATCACAATCATTTGGCATCGACTGAACATCATATGGGAGTTACCGTTGCCGGCTCCGATCTTTACATCGACGTTTTGATCTTTCACGAACGTCTCATATCGGAGACTATGTTTCCTTCGATCTCTATTGTTTTCATATTTGTTATCATGTGGGTTTATACAGGCTCATTGTTTGTTACATCAATGGCATGTCTGGCCATCGTTTCATCTATTGTTATTACGTATTTTCTCTACATGGTCGTGTTTCGCGATTTGGCATTCGGATTTCTTAATATGCTGGCACTTATTATTGTCATCGGTGTCGGTGCCGATGATGTATTTGTGTATCTTGATGTGTGGAAGCAAACTAAGAAGGCAATGCCGACAGCGACGATGACAGAATGGGTGAATATCACTCTTCGTCATGCAGCATTGTCGATGTTTGTCACAAGCTTTACGACGGCTATCGCATTCCTTGCCAACATCATCTCTCCAATCACAGGGATAAAGACGTTTGGCATATTCACAGCGATTGCGATTTTGAGTAACTATGCTCTGATGATTACGTGGCTGCCAGCAATTGTGGTGGTGTATGAGCGTCATCTGTCGTCTCTGTGCTGCCGGGTTTCAACACCAAGAGATGAAGACAAACGATTCTCGATTCGGCGATTGCCGGATATCACACGGAGTGCATTCAATGTATTCTTTACACGATACCTTGCAGTCATTGTCGTGAAGCTGAGATATCTATTTGTCGTTTTGCTTGGACTGCTTGCCATCGGAATGTCAATTGTCGTGTTCTATAAGCCACAACTGAACCTTCCATCATCGGCCAGATTCCAGTTCTTTGTGAAATCAGACCCTCTTTCGTCATACATCTTGAACTTGCAAGACCATTTCTATTTCGAGAAGGTAGATGACTCGTCGGATTCAACCCTGCCTTTGTACCTGTGGTGGGGTATCCAACCCGAAGATGCCGGCAATCCGTTTAATGCCGATGACAAGCCTCTCAAGCTGGACTACAAGTGGCCGACGCCTTTCGAAATTACAGAGGAAATACAGCAGTGGTTCATGGATTTCTGTGAGGCAATCGAACAGGAGGGATTTTATCGTGCCACTGTGACATGTTTTGTGACCGAGTTCTTCCATTGGCAGCAGGGATTACGTGAATCGGTGTCGTGTGATGATGAAAAAGGAATTATGCGGACATGCTGTGAAGTCGTACTACCGACAAACTGGTCGACATTGGCATCTTGTTTGCAATTGATTCCACAGAACTCGAGCGATAGCGATCATTACAGCATCAAGTTTGATCGTGCTGGCAACGTGCGTGCGGTCACGGCTATGATCATCAGCGATCAGACCTTTTCTCGGTCATACGAAGCGATGAAATCGTTCTGGAGTGAAGTCGAGGACTTCATGATCAAGTGGGGCCAGACGGCTCCCGATGGCCTGGGAAGAGGTTGGTTCAGCGGCGCATTTGAATTTATGGATCTACAGGGCAGTTTGTTTGATGGCACTCTCGTGGCTATGGGCGTGTCACTTGCTTGTTCGTTTGTGATCTTGTTTCTCACGACTCTCAATGTCGTTATCAGCATATATGCGATTATATCCATTGGTGGTGTTCTTGTGTCTACGGTTGGCACGTTAGTGCTAATTGGTTGGGAGCTCGGAATCTTTGAGTCCGTTACAATAGCAATCGCAGTCGGCCTTTCGGTCGATTTTACTGTCCACTTTGGCGTGGCGTATCGCTTGTGCCGCGACCAGCTCCGACAGCAGCGGGTTACCTATGCAATAACCCACATTGGACCTGCTGTCACCATGGCAGCAATCACAACAGTCATTGCAGGATTGATGATGATGCCTGCCACTATACTAACATACTTCCAGCTCGGTCTGTTTCTCATCCTTGTGATGACGTACAGTTGGATATTTGCGAATTTCTGCTTTCTGCCAATGTGTGCTATCATGGGACCGCAATACAAATTTGCTCAAGTGTCTTTGCCCGCGAATCTCGATTGTTATGGAGAGTCAGCCCGAAGTCCCAATGATGTATCAGGCGAACAGACTAAAAACAATTCAAATCAAAATATTTCAACAGAATCCGATGGCAAAACAAACGTCATACTTGTGAGGGTGACCTCGGTATAAAGAACAGTCACATTATCATCTCATAGACACTGTTTATTTTAATAACTAATTGATTGATTAATTAATTAATTCATAGTGTATCGACACACTGTCAGATGTTGTTATGTATATTTGAGTGGCTGGAGGTTAGTTGACATAGAATTTATGTATTCTGCATGAAAGGTGGAGAAATGAAAAATATGCAGAGTTTGAATCCCAGCTGAACTTGGATGAGTGAGTGACAGTATTGAAAATGTTTAAACATCTAATGTTTCGGGTAACGTTTGTTTCCTGTGTGTTTATTGGACAAATCCAACTTAAGTCTGTAATAGACTTGGAAATTCTGTGTTTGTCTGTTTGCTTACCTGCTGCCCACTGCCTGACCTATGAGAGCTGGTGTGTGTGTGTGTGTGTGTGTGTGTGTGTGTGTGTGTGTGTGTGTGTGTGTGTGTGAGTGTGTGTGCGTGTGTGTGTGCAAACGTGCCACGCACGCACGTGCATGTGAGTGTGTCTGTGTCTGTGTGCATGTGCGTGTGTGGCAATTGTGGCTGCAGGCAGTGCTCATACAACATACCGTAAATCCAGAAATTTTCATACTCATAAATTTTAGTACTTCTACCCATGCAGTAGTTTGTACAGATGTTATTTTCATAAGGGTGTTTGTTGTCAGTTTGTTTGTTTGTTCATATGCCTGGATGTTTGTCTGTCTGTTTGTTTATTTGCCTATTTGTTTTCCTTTTGTTTGTCTCTGTTGTTCTTTTGTTTGTTTTTTCGGGACATCAGTACTGTACTGTAGCCAAATTCAAGTGCATCTATCTATAAATTTTAGTATTCATGTTATTTAGTAAACCAGGTATCTATAAAATAATTAAAATTTCATGAGTACAAAAATTTCTGGAGTTACAGTATTCATTAGTGGATGTGGCCTAGTCACTGTAATTTAATTAAAAATAATTTATAATAATTAATGATATCCAACTGCATCGAGTTTGAAGATCTTTGGACTAGAAACTAAACTTATTTGGAGTGCACTTAGTTGGTCATGTACAAGCAATAACTGTCATGGAATTTACGAGCAATATATTTAGCTGAAAACAACACATGCGCAAGATCCATCCATCTAGGCACTCCACCTCAGATTTCATATGACATTCAAACAACATCACAAGTTTCAAACGAAAGATGCAAAAAAGTGTACCACAACTGTAAATGTAAAAATTACACTAAAATACGATCGTGAACACATCAGATCTGATGTGTCTACACTGACTGGCTGTCTTGCTGCCAATGAGTTCTTTCCTTGTCTAGTAAACTATTTCATGCAAGCGCAATCGGTAGAAACCCATTTATCAACATACAGAAAAAATTCAAAGTCGTGACGTGTCTCTTCCAAAAACACTCGTTTTGAGCCAATCTAGAAGCACTAGCGTCTTTGTTCGGTTACTTGACAACTGACTGGCGTATGCCCCACGCCACAGCCACATCACCCACCATCCACACAAAGTACCAACAATCGGCATCTCAAGTACAGCCTGGTTGCCACCAACGTACGCCATCGATCCCTGGTGCTTATAAGCAAAAGGTCGAAGAGATAAGCTCTCGACAGCTGTGAGATCTCTGGCATCAGCCAAATCATTGAGAAGGTGAGCAAGGTATTCTCCTTGTTGGGATGCAACCTGGGCAGTTGCTGGGAGACTTTTTAGTTCTTTATCTACTTCCTTCAGTGCCATACGGAACTCGTTCAAGTTAAGGGTAGATGAGCCATCTTGATCTGATTGTTCAAAGAGTCTGGAAAAATTTGAAAACGATATTTTAAAGTTATGCCTACAGAGGCAATGTGCTGATGTGATGCAAAGCAACAACAAAGTGCATATTGTAAAGTCAACATCTGTTGCAGTGATTTTTGTCAGATGCAAGAAATGTTACAATTTGTACATGAGAAGTAAATGTACATATACTTCACAGTGTACACACACACACACACACACACACGCACACACACACACACACACACACACACACACACGCACGCACGCACGCACACGCACGTGCACACACACACACACACACACACACACACACACACACACACACACACACATGCACACTGTTGCTTGTGCACACAACTATGGCAGCAAGACAATTTTTTCCAGAAACAATTTGAAGGTGCCCGCTCACAAATTCACGCGCACGCGCAGACACACCCACACAACTTGAAATCATACCTTTATCCACACATCTACCATTTACCAGTTTGAGATTGCTGTTAAACGACAAAGCAATTTCTCAATCTTTTCCTTGTTGCACGTGACCCGAAAATGGGTCTGGAACTTCGAGGCCGGTAGCTATCATGTACGATAGATGCGCTACAGGCACCTCTCCATGGCTACTTTCACGACCCAAGTGTCCAATGCCATCACGATAGTGGGACAATGCTCTGGTTTCCACCCATTTCCGGGTCAAGTGCAACAAGAAAACGATCGAAATAGCACTTTATCATTCAACAGCAAGCTATTTCAAAATGGTAAATGTGTAGATAAAGAACCGAACACACTTGTCGTTAGCTTTCTCAAAATGTCAAGTACAAGGAGCGAAACTGCCGCGGCGGACAAGAAAGCAATTTGCATTTCTCTTTGTAGTAGGAAGAAAGGCTGTATGTCATAGAACATGGTGCACCCTAAGATGTTTGCTTGCTCTGCTTCATTAGGACACAACTTGAAACGTGCCACGATTTCAAGTTGTGTCCTAATGAAGCAGAGCAAGCAAACATCTTAGGGTGCATGTGCAGTGAATTATGAGAGGGCACCTTTAAACAACACTGTCCAAGCAGCAGCAGCATCACCACGAGTGCCACACACATATGCCAGTCCACTCACTTTTCAACATTCTCATCCCACGACTGGGAAAAATACGTTGCAATCTGAGGATATCGGTTGCGGAACCGAGACAGCAAACTATGAAACTCATTGACAGTCACTAAGCCATCGCCGTTGACATCAGCTTCAGCAAACAAACCGTCCACCTAGAGCATCGTAAACGACACCATCAAGGTAACACACCAGCACAAGAGCATGCACAGCAATCATGCTACATCAAGCAACCAATCTGTCTATGCCATTGATTACAGCCAGTGTTCACAACTCTTACCTCTGCAACCATCTGTTTCTGCTCTATAGTGGAACAATCTCCAATAGCAAAGATGCTGGCTTCGGCACCTTTAACACGTAGATACTTATCAGTTGTCAGAGCTCGCCTGGAGTCATACAGCAATAGATAAGTGTGTGAGCACAACAGCTCAAATGAGAAGAATTCAATGTAGACAAAAATGATCAACATATGGATAATAGACCAAAATATAGAGACGTACAACCCAAACTCAAGCAAAGTAGTAGATGGAACTGGCAAATATTAAACCACTGTGTGCTTGTAAATGTGGTGTGGTGTGGTGTGGTGTGGTGTGGTGTGGTGTGTGTGTGTGTGTGTGCGCGCGTGTGTGTGTGTGTGTGTGTGTGTGTGTGTGTGTGTGTGTGTGTGTGTGTGTGTGTGTGTGCGCACACACGCAAGTGTGTGTGCACGCAATTGTGTGGTCGTGTTGAATGTCCGTGCATTCACACAGCATGTACACAGTTCTTACTTCTTCCTTACTAGAGGTGTACTCTGCAAACAGATAGAGCAGACATACCGACAGAACAAACACACAGAACAAACAAACAGTGAGAAATGACAAAAAGCAGACAAACAAACTGACCAACAAACCAACCAACAGGCAAAGAGACACTGACACAGATACACAAACAGACAGACAGATAGACATTTAGGAGGGTCACATACTCTGGATTTGATAGGTTAGGATTCTTAGTGGTGTGATAGAAATCTTTATCTGAGAAAAATGTAAGATATTTGATAGACAAACAGACAGACAGACAGCCAGACAGACAGCCAGACAGACAGACAAATAGACAGACAAATAAATAGACAAACAGACAGACAGACAGACAGATAGACAAACAGATAGACAGACAGACACACAAATAGACAGACAAACAGACAAGACAGATACAGTCCACGTCAAAACTATTGACACATTTATGCTTGTAGGCATGCATGGCCATGGGTAGTGTAAGCAGAAACGCATCCGTTTTTGCATTATGTACGTCTCTAGATAGAAGAGAACTATTGTGTATGCTCATACGTTCGCTAAACTTTTGGAAACACACAAATGCACATCAGTAGCTTGTCTCATCCTTTCATTGTTTGATAGTGTTTCCCCCGCTATCTACACAAAGGCGCATTCGGCTACACATCGGTTCAATGTATGGCGACAGATCACAAGGTGTGAGCAACTCCACTCCACCTGGTTCGTGTCTTCAAGTTCATAAATGTTTTGAGGCCTAGGAAGCTCAACACGCCGCTTGATGACCACCCAGGAAGTTTTCTATTGGCGCAAGATCTGGTGAGAGTTAGCACGCCAATCGAGAACCCTGATGCCGTTGTCCTGCAGCCAAGCCACCGCTGAGTTTGACAAGCTGTATGCGTAGCAGCATTGTCAAGCTGTATGCGTAGCAGCATTGTCAAGCTGACGACGCCATCTGTCCGGGTAAAGAGTATCAGCCAATTCAAGAAGACACTTCCAGAATATCGATAAAATGGTGGCTGTCGTGTATGTCTTGAATGTTTTCAAAACAGTTGTTTCGCACAAGCTTATCCCACCCCATGCGTGGATTTTGAGACCATGACAAGGAAGCAGATTGACTGGTTCAATAGCTGCAGAAACACAGACATGGATGGTATTGCGATACAGCTGAAAAGTGGTCCCATCATTAAAGATTGTTTGCTCCAGTCATCAGCTGCATGGTCAGAGCACCAGTCTACACTTCTCTTTTTTTGAGCTTCAGTTAGCAGCAGAATTTTTCTAGGTAAAGTGTAGTGATAGCCTGTGTCATGAAGTTCTCTTATGATGGTGGAAGAACTGATGACAACTCCCTACGCTGCCAGCTGATGGGCAAGTTTGTTTGCTGACTTTGTTGTTCCATGTTGTGTCATGTTCATTAGTGCTGTTCGCTGGTTTCCAGCTAGTCTTCTTGGTCTTCCACCGGAAGCTCTGCGTTCGATTCCTTCTCCAGTGTCGAATCTCCTGAGGGTACACAGTAGAGTGAGAAATAGTTAAAAGTTGACAGATCTTGGATGGCTTCTTGTTACCAGAGTGGTATAGTAACAGAGTATCGTGGTGTTGTCTTTCACGACTCATTATATGATGGAAAACGTCTCCAAGCGGATGCGCAGACTATGAAATAGCTTTTGTGCTGCTTTCAGCTGTTTGAGAAAAATTTGGCACAAGTTTCTTATTACATAGCAAGACAAGAAGACTTTATAAAAATAGTGCAAATAAAACGGAAAATGTGTCAATAGTTTTAACGCAGACTGTAGACAGACAAACAGATAGATAAACAAATAGACAGACAGACAGACAGACAGACAGACAGACAGACAGACAGACAGACATATAGATAAACAGACAGACAAACAGATAGACAGACAGACACACAGACAAACAGATAGACAGACAGATAAATAAACAGACAGACAGACAGACAGACATATAGATAAACAGAGACACACACACACACAGACAAACACACAGATAGATAAACAGACAGACAGCTAGATAAACAGATAGACAGACAGACAGAAAGAAAGACAGACAGACATCAGATGAACAGACAATCATACCGATGTGTCTGCTCTGGTAGCTCTCCACTCAACTGCACAGTAATCGGTCGTCGTGCAACTCCTGTCGCCCACACACACAACCCATACGGTACCATCTTCTTCCCCTTCGTCACCTTGTCACGAAGCACCAACTCCTTCTCATCGACAGCAGCCACTCTACAGTTCGTAATAACATCAATTCCTTCCCGTTTAAACTGCTTCTCAGTGAAATTACTGATATCTTGATCATAAGTATTAAGAATGTGATCAGCGCTCTGCACCAGAGATACCCGGATATTCTCCACCATCCGTCGAGGATACAGCCTCGCCAGATCCTCATCAACAAAGTCCTGTAGCTCAGCAGCAAACTCGACACCCGTCGGTCCTCCTCCCACTACAACGAAATGAAGCAGACGCCACCGTTCCTCGTCCGTCTGTTGAGGCATACACGCAGTCTCAATACTGTCAGTGATACAGTTGCGGATCTTCGCTGCGTCCGTCAACTCCTTGACGAAAAAACAATTTTCTTTGACACCCGGAGTGTTGAACGTGTTCGATCTCGACCCGACAGCCACGACCAGAATGTCGTATTCG